>NW_027076292.1:0-55847 GCF_963932015.1 Anas acuta | reverse complement strand
GAGTCCTCCAGGGCCCGAGTCCTCCAGGGCCCGAGTCCTCCAGGGCCCGAGTCCTCCAGGGCCCGAGTCCTCCAGGGCCCGAGTCCTCCAGGGCCCGAGTCCTCCAGGGCCCGAGTCCTCCAGGGCCCGAGTCCTCCAGGGCCCGAGTCCTCCAGGGCCCGAGTCCTCCAGGGCCCGAGTCCTCCAGGGCCCGAGTCCTCCAGGGCCCGAGTCCTCCAGGGCCCGAGTCCTCCAGGGCCCGAGTCCTCCAGGGCCCGAGTCCTCCAGGGCCCGAGTCCTCCAGGGCCCGAGTCCTCCAGGGCCCGAGTCCTCCAGGGCCCGAGTCCTCCAGGGCCCGAGTCCTCCAGGGCCCGAGTCCTCCAGGGCCCGAGTCCTCCAGGGCCCGAGTCCTCCAGGGCCCGAGTCCTCCAGGGCCCGAGTCCTCCAGGGCCCGAGTCCTCCAGGGCCCGAGTCCTCCAGGGCCCGAGTCCTCCAGGGCCCGAGTCCTCCAGGGCCCGAGTCCTCCAGGGCCCGAGTCCTCCAGGGCCCGAGTCCTCCAGGGCCCGAGTCCTCCAGGGCCCGAGTCCTCCAGGGCCCGAGTCCTCCAGGGCCCGAGTCCTCCAGGGCCCGAGTCCTCCAGGGCCCGAGTCCTCCAGGGCCCGAGTCCTCCAGGGCCCGAGTCCTCCAGGGCCCGAGTCCTCCAGGGCCCGAGTCCTCCAGGGCCCGAGTCCTCCAGGGCCCGAGTCCTCCAGGGCCCGAGTCCTCCAGGGCCCGAGTCCTCCAGGGCCCGAGTCCTCCAGGGCCCGAGTCCTCCAGGGCCCGAGTCCTCCAGGGCCCGAGTCCTCCAGGGCCCGAGTCCTCCAGGGCCCGAGTCCTCCAGGGCCCGAGTCCTCCAGGGCCCGAGTCCTCCAGGGCCCGAGTCCTCCAGGGCCCGAGTCCTCCAGGGCCCGAGTCCTCCAGGGCCCGAGTCCTCCAGGGCCCGAGTCCTCCAGGGCCCGAGTCCTCCAGGGCCCGAGTCCTCCAGGGCCCGAGTCCTCCAGGGCCCGAGTCCTCCAGGGCCCGAGTCCTCCAGGGCCCGAGTCCTCCAGGGCCCGAGTCCTCCAGGGCCCGAGTCCTCCAGGGCCCGAGTCCTCCAGGGCCCGAGTCCTCCAGGGCCCGAGTCCTCCAGGGCCCGAGTCCTCCAGGGCCCGAGTCCTCCAGGGCCCGAGTCCTCCAGGGCCCGAGTCCTCCAGGGCCCGAGTCCTCCAGGGCCCGAGTCCTCCAGGGCCCGAGTCCTCCAGGGCCCGAGTCCTCCAGGGCCCGAGTCCTCCAGGGCCCGAGTCCTCCAGGGCCCGAGTCCTCCAGGGCCCGAGTCCTCCAGGGCCCGAGTCCTCCAGGGCCCGAGTCCTCCAGGGCCCGAGTCCTCCAGGGCCCGAGTCCTCCAGGGCCCGAGTCCTCCAGGGCCCGAGTCCTCCAGGGCCCGAGTCCTCCAGGGCCCGAGTCCTCCAGGGCCCGAGTCCTCCAGGGCCCGAGTCCTCCAGGGCCCGAGTCCTCCAGGGCCCGAGTCCTCCAGGGCCCGAGTCCTCCAGGGCCCGAGTCCTCCAGGGCCCGAGTCCTCCAGGGCCCGAGTCCTCCAGGGCCCGAGTCCTCCAGGGCCCGAGTCCTCCAGGGCCCGAGTCCTCCAGGGCCCGAGTCCTCCAGGGCCCGAGTCCTCCAGGGCCCGAGTCCTCCAGGGCCCGAGTCCTCCAGGGCCCGAGTCCTCCAGGGCCCGAGTCCTCCAGGGCCCGAGTCCTCCAGGGCCCGAGTCCTCCAGGGCCCGAGTCCTCCAGGGCCCGAGTCCTCCAGGGCCCGAGTCCTCCAGGGCCCGAGTCCTCCAGGGCCCGAGTCCTCCAGGGCCCGAGTCCTCCAGGGCCCGAGTCCTCCAGGGCCCGAGTCCTCCAGGGCCCGAGTCCTCCAGGGCCCGAGTCCTCCAGGGCCCGAGTCCTCCAGGGCCCGAGTCCTCCAGGGCCCGAGTCCTCCAGGGCCCGAGTCCTCCAGGGCCCGAGTCCTCCAGGGCCCGAGTCCTCCAGGGCCCGAGTCCTCCAGGGCCCGAGTCCTCCAGGGCCCGAGTCCTCCAGGGCCCGAGTCCTCCAGGGCCCGAGTCCTCCAGGGCCCGAGTCCTCCAGGGCCCGAGTCCTCCAGGGCCCGAGTCCTCCAGGGCCCGAGTCCTCCAGGGCCCGAGTCCTCCAGGGCCCGAGTCCTCCAGGGCCCGAGTCCTCCAGGGCCCGAGTCCTCCAGGGCCCGAGTCCTCCAGGGCCCGAGTCCTCCAGGGCCCGAGTCCTCCAGGGCCCGAGTCCTCCAGGGCCCGAGTCCTCCAGGGCCCGAGTCCTCCAGGGCCCGAGTCCTCCAGGGCCCGAGTCCTCCAGGGCCCGAGTCCTCCAGGGCCCGAGTCCTCCAGGGCCCGAGTCCTCCAGGGCCCGAGTCCTCCAGGGCCCGAGTCCTCCAGGGCCCGAGTCCTCCAGGGCCCGAGTCCTCCAGGGCCCGAGTCCTCCAGGGCCCGAGTCCTCCAGGGCCCGAGTCCTCCAGGGCCCGAGTCCTCCAGGGCCCGAGTCCTCCAGGGCCCGAGTCCTCCAGGGCCCGAGTCCTCCAGGGCCCGAGTCCTCCAGGGCCCGAGTCCTCCAGGGCCCGAGTCCTCCAGGGCCCGAGTCCTCCAGGGCCCGAGTCCTCCAGGGCCCGAGTCCTCCAGGGCCCGAGTCCTCCAGGGCCCGAGTCCTCCAGGGCCCGAGTCCTCCAGGGCCCGAGTCCTCCAGGGCCCGAGTCCTCCAGGGCCCGAGTCCTCCAGGGCCCGAGTCCTCCAGGGCCCGAGTCCTCCAGGGCCCGAGTCCTCCAGGGCCCGAGTCCTCCAGGGCCCGAGTCCTCCAGGGCCCGAGTCCTCCAGGGCCCGAGTCCTCCAGGGCCCGAGTCCTCCAGGGCCCGAGTCCTCCAGGGCCCGAGTCCTCCAGGGCCCGAGTCCTCCAGGGCCCGAGTCCTCCAGGGCCCGAGTCCTCCAGGGCCCGAGTCCTCCAGGGCCCGAGTCCTCCAGGGCCCGAGTCCTCCAGGGCCCGAGTCCTCCAGGGCCCGAGTCCTCCAGGGCCCGAGTCCTCCAGGGCCCGAGTCCTCCAGGGCCCGAGTCCTCCAGGGCCCGAGTCCTCCAGGGCCCGAGTCCTCCAGGGCCCGAGTCCTCCAGGGCCCGAGTCCTCCAGGGCCCGAGTCCTCCAGGGCCCGAGTCCTCCAGGGCCCGAGTCCTCCAGGGCCCGAGTCCTCCAGGGCCCGAGTCCTCCAGGGCCCGAGTCCTCCAGGGCCCGAGTCCTCCAGGGCCCGAGTCCTCCAGGGCCCGAGTCCTCCAGGGCCCGAGTCCTCCAGGGCCCGAGTCCTCCAGGGCCCGAGTCCTCCAGGGCCCGAGTCCTCCAGGGCCCGAGTCCTCCAGGGCCCGAGTCCTCCAGGGCCCGAGTCCTCCAGGGCCCGAGTCCTCCAGGGCCCGAGTCCTCCAGGGCCCGAGTCCTCCAGGGCCCGAGTCCTCCAGGGCCCGAGTCCTCCAGGGCCCGAGTCCTCCAGGGCCCGAGTCCTCCAGGGCCCGAGTCCTCCAGGGCCCGAGTCCTCCAGGGCCCGAGTCCTCCAGGGCCCGAGTCCTCCAGGGCCCGAGTCCTCCAGGGCCCGAGTCCTCCAGGGCCCGAGTCCTCCAGGGCCCGAGTCCTCCAGGGCCCGAGTCCTCCAGGGCCCGAGTCCTCCAGGGCCCGAGTCCTCCAGGGCCCGAGTCCTCCAGGGCCCGAGTCCTCCAGGGCCCGAGTCCTCCAGGGCCCGAGTCCTCCAGGGCCCGAGTCCTCCAGGGCCCGAGTCCTCCAGGGCCCGAGTCCTCCAGGGCCCGAGTCCTCCAGGGCCCGAGTCCTCCAGGGCCCGAGTCCTCCAGGGCCCGAGTCCTCCAGGGCCCGAGTCCTCCAGGGCCCGAGTCCTCCAGGGCCCGAGTCCTCCAGGGCCCGAGTCCTCCAGGGCCCGAGTCCTCCAGGGCCCGAGTCCTCCAGGGCCCGAGTCCTCCAGGGCCCGAGTCCTCCAGGGCCCGAGTCCTCCAGGGCCCGAGTCCTCCAGGGCCCGAGTCCTCCAGGGCCCGAGTCCTCCAGGGCCCGAGTCCTCCAGGGCCCGAGTCCTCCAGGGCCCGAGTCCTCCAGGGCCCGAGTCCTCCAGGGCCCGAGTCCTCCAGGGCCCGAGTCCTCCAGGGCCCGAGTCCTCCAGGGCCCGAGTCCTCCAGGGCCCGAGTCCTCCAGGGCCCGAGTCCTCCAGGGCCCGAGTCCTCCAGGGCCCGAGTCCTCCAGGGCCCGAGTCCTCCAGGGCCCGAGTCCTCCAGGGCCCGAGTCCTCCAGGGCCCGAGTCCTCCAGGGCCCGAGTCCTCCAGGGCCCGAGTCCTCCAGGGCCCGAGTCCTCCAGGGCCCGAGTCCTCCAGGGCCCGAGTCCTCCAGGGCCCGAGTCCTCCAGGGCCCGAGTCCTCCAGGGCCCGAGTCCTCCAGGGCCCGAGTCCTCCAGGGCCCGAGTCCTCCAGGGCCCGAGTCCTCCAGGGCCCGAGTCCTCCAGGGCCCGAGTCCTCCAGGGCCCGAGTCCTCCAGGGCCCGAGTCCTCCAGGGCCCGAGTCCTCCAGGGCCCGAGTCCTCCAGGGCCCGAGTCCTCCAGGGCCCGAGTCCTCCAGGGCCCGAGTCCTCCAGGGCCCGAGTCCTCCAGGGCCCGAGTCCTCCAGGGCCCGAGTCCTCCAGGGCCCGAGTCCTCCAGGGCCCGAGTCCTCCAGGGCCCGAGTCCTCCAGGGCCCGAGTCCTCCAGGGCCCGAGTCCTCCAGGGCCCGAGTCCTCCAGGGCCCGAGTCCTCCAGGGCCCGAGTCCTCCAGGGCCCGAGTCCTCCAGGGCCCGAGTCCTCCAGGGCCCGAGTCCTCCAGGGCCCGAGTCCTCCAGGGCCCGAGTCCTCCAGGGCCCGAGTCCTCCAGGGCCCGAGTCCTCCAGGGCCCGAGTCCTCCAGGGCCCGAGTCCTCCAGGGCCCGAGTCCTCCAGGGCCCGAGTCCTCCAGGGCCCGAGTCCTCCAGGGCCCGAGTCCTCCAGGGCCCGAGTCCTCCAGGGCCCGAGTCCTCCAGGGCCCGAGTCCTCCAGGGCCCGAGTCCTCCAGGGCCCGAGTCCTCCAGGGCCCGAGTCCTCCAGGGCCCGAGTCCTCCAGGGCCCGAGTCCTCCAGGGCCCGAGTCCTCCAGGGCCCGAGTCCTCCAGGGCCCGAGTCCTCCAGGGCCCGAGTCCTCCAGGGCCCGAGTCCTCCAGGGCCCGAGTCCTCCAGGGCCCGAGTCCTCCAGGGCCCGAGTCCTCCAGGGCCCGAGTCCTCCAGGGCCCGAGTCCTCCAGGGCCCGAGTCCTCCAGGGCCCGAGTCCTCCAGGGCCCGAGTCCTCCAGGGCCCGAGTCCTCCAGGGCCCGAGTCCTCCAGGGCCCGAGTCCTCCAGGGCCCGAGTCCTCCAGGGCCCGAGTCCTCCAGGGCCCGAGTCCTCCAGGGCCCGAGTCCTCCAGGGCCCGAGTCCTCCAGGGCCCGAGTCCTCCAGGGCCCGAGTCCTCCAGGGCCCGAGTCCTCCAGGGCCCGAGTCCTCCAGGGCCCGAGTCCTCCAGGGCCCGAGTCCTCCAGGGCCCGAGTCCTCCAGGGCCCGAGTCCTCCAGGGCCCGAGTCCTCCAGGGCCCGAGTCCTCCAGGGCCCGAGTCCTCCAGGGCCCGAGTCCTCCAGGGCCCGAGTCCTCCAGGGCCCGAGTCCTCCAGGGCCCGAGTCCTCCAGGGCCCGAGTCCTCCAGGGCCCGAGTCCTCCAGGGCCCGAGTCCTCCAGGGCCCGAGTCCTCCAGGGCCCGAGTCCTCCAGGGCCCGAGTCCTCCAGGGCCCGAGTCCTCCAGGGCCCGAGTCCTCCAGGGCCCGAGTCCTCCAGGGCCCGAGTCCTCCAGGGCCCGAGTCCTCCAGGGCCCGAGTCCTCCAGGGCCCGAGTCCTCCAGGGCCCGAGTCCTCCAGGGCCCGAGTCCTCCAGGGCCCGAGTCCTCCAGGGCCCGAGTCCTCCAGGGCCCGAGTCCTCCAGGGCCCGAGTCCTCCAGGGCCCGAGTCCTCCAGGGCCCGAGTCCTCCAGGGCCCGAGTCCTCCAGGGCCCGAGTCCTCCAGGGCCCGAGTCCTCCAGGGCCCGAGTCCTCCAGGGCCCGAGTCCTCCAGGGCCCGAGTCCTCCAGGGCCCGAGTCCTCCAGGGCCCGAGTCCTCCAGGGCCCGAGTCCTCCAGGGCCCGAGTCCTCCAGGGCCCGAGTCCTCCAGGGCCCGAGTCCTCCAGGGCCCGAGTCCTCCAGGGCCCGAGTCCTCCAGGGCCCGAGTCCTCCAGGGCCCGAGTCCTCCAGGGCCCGAGTCCTCCAGGGCCCGAGTCCTCCAGGGCCCGAGTCCTCCAGGGCCCGAGTCCTCCAGGGCCCGAGTCCTCCAGGGCCCGAGTCCTCCAGGGCCCGAGTCCTCCAGGGCCCGAGTCCTCCAGGGCCCGAGTCCTCCAGGGCCCGAGTCCTCCAGGGCCCGAGTCCTCCAGGGCCCGAGTCCTCCAGGGCCCGAGTCCTCCAGGGCCCGAGTCCTCCAGGGCCCGAGTCCTCCAGGGCCCGAGTCCTCCAGGGCCCGAGTCCTCCAGGGCCCGAGTCCTCCAGGGCCCGAGTCCTCCAGGGCCCGAGTCCTCCAGGGCCCGAGTCCTCCAGGGCCCGAGTCCTCCAGGGCCCGAGTCCTCCAGGGCCCGAGTCCTCCAGGGCCCGAGTCCTCCAGGGCCCGAGTCCTCCAGGGCCCGAGTCCTCCAGGGCCCGAGTCCTCCAGGGCCCGAGTCCTCCAGGGCCCGAGTCCTCCAGGGCCCGAGTCCTCCAGGGCCCGAGTCCTCCAGGGCCCGAGTCCTCCAGGGCCCGAGTCCTCCAGGGCCCGAGTCCTCCAGGGCCCGAGTCCTCCAGGGCCCGAGTCCTCCAGGGCCCGAGTCCTCCAGGGCCCGAGTCCTCCAGGGCCCGAGTCCTCCAGGGCCCGAGTCCTCCAGGGCCCGAGTCCTCCAGGGCCCGAGTCCTCCAGGGCCCGAGTCCTCCAGGGCCCGAGTCCTCCAGGGCCCGAGTCCTCCAGGGCCCGAGTCCTCCAGGGCCCGAGTCCTCCAGGGCCCGAGTCCTCCAGGGCCCGAGTCCTCCAGGGCCCGAGTCCTCCAGGGCCCCGAGTCCTCCAGGGCCCGAGTCCTCCAGGGCCCGAGTCCTCCAGGGCCCGAGTCCTCCAGGGCCCGAGTCCTCCAGGGCCCGAGTCCTCCAGGGCCCGAGTCCTCCAGGGCCCGAGTCCTCCAGGGCCCGAGTCCTCCAGGGCCCGAGTCCTCCAGGGCCCGAGTCCTCCAGGGCCCGAGTCCTCCAGGGCCCGAGTCCTCCAGGGCCCGAGTCCTCCAGGGCCCGAGTCCTCCAGGGCCCGAGTCCTCCAGGGCCCGAGTCCTCCAGGGCCCGAGTCCTCCAGGGCCCGAGTCCTCCAGGGCCCGAGTCCTCCAGGGCCCGAGTCCTCCAGGGCCCGAGTCCTCCAGGCCCGAGTCCTCCAGGGCCCGAGTCCTCCAGGGCCCGAGTCCTCCAGGGCCCGAGTCCTCCAGGGCCCGAGTCCTCCAGGGCCCGAGTCCTCCAGGGCCCGAGTCCTCCAGGGCCCGAGTCCTCCAGGGCCCGAGTCCTCCAGGGCCCGAGTCCTCCAGGGCCCGAGTCCTCCAGGGCCCGAGTCCTCCAGGGCCCGAGTCCTCCAGGGCCCGAGTCCTCCAGGGCCCGAGTCCTCCAGGGCCCGAGTCCTCCAGGGCCCGAGTCCTCCAGGGCCCGAGTCCTCCAGGGCCCGAGTCCTCCAGGGCCCGAGTCCTCCAGGGCCCGAGTCCTCCAGGGCCCGAGTCCTCCAGGGGGCCCGAGTCCTCCAGGGCCCGAGTCCTCCAGGGCCCGAGTCCTCCAGGGCCCGAGTCCTCCAGGGCCCGAGTCCTCCAGGGCCCGAGTCCTCCAGGGCCCGAGTCCTCCAGGGCCCGAGTCCTCCAGGGCCCGAGTCCTCCAGGGCCCGAGTCCTCCAGGGCCCGAGTCCTCCAGGGCCCGAGTCCTCCAGGGCCCGAGTCCTCCAGGGCCCGAGTCCTCCAGGGCCCGAGTCCTCCAGGGCCCGAGTCCTCCAGGGCCCGAGTCCTCCAGGGCCCGAGTCCTCCAGGGCCCGAGTCCTCCAGGCCCGAGTCCTCCAGGGCCCGAGTCCTCCAGGGCCCGAGTCCTCCAGGGCCCGAGTCCTCCAGGGGCCCGAGTCCTCCAGGGCCCGAGTCCTCCAGGGCCCGAGTCCTCCAGGGCCCGAGTCCTCCAGGGCCCGAGTCCTCCAGGGCCCGAGTCCTCCAGGGCCCGAGTCCTCCAGGGCCCGAGTCCTCCAGGGCCCGAGTCCTCCAGGGCCCGAGTCCTCCAGGGCCCGAGTCCTCCAGGGCCCGAGTCCTCCAGGGCCCGAGTCCTCCAGGGCCCGAGTCCTCCAGGGCCCGAGTCCTCCAGGGCCCGAGTCCTCCAGGGCCCGAGTCCTCCAGGGCCCGAGTCCTCCAGGGCCCGAGTCCTCCAGGGCCCGAGTCCTCCAGGGCCCGAGTCCTCCAGGGCCCGAGTCCTCCAGGGCCCGAGTCCTCCAGGGCCCGAGTCCTCCAGGGCCCGAGTCCTCCAGGGCCCGAGTCCTCCAGGGCCCGAGTCCTCCAGGGCCCGAGTCCTCCAGGGCCCGAGTCCTCCAGGGCCCGAGTCCTCCAGGGCCCGAGTCCTCCAGGGCCCGAGTCCTCCAGGGCCCGAGTCCTCCAGGGCCCGAGTCCTCCAGGGCCCGAGTCCTCCAGGGCCCGAGTCCTCCAGGGCCCGAGTCCTCCAGGGCCCGAGTCCTCCAGGGCCCGAGTCCTCCAGGGCCCGAGTCCTCCAGGGCCCGAGTCCTCCAGGGCCCGAGTCCTCCAGGGCCCGAGTCCTCCAGGGCCCGAGTCCTCGCCGCCAGGGCCCGAGTCCTCCAGGGCCCGAGTCCTCCAGGGCCCGAGTCCTCCAGGGCCCGAGTCCTCCAGGGCCCGAGTCCTCCAGGGCCCGAGTCCTCCAGGGCCCGAGTCCTCCAGGGCCCGAGTCCTCCAGGGCCCGAGTCCTCCAGGGCCCGAGTCCTCCAGGGCCCGAGTCCTCCAGGGCCCGAGTCCTCCAGGGCCCGAGTCCTCCAGGGCCCGAGTCCTCCAGGGCCCGAGTCCTCCAGGGCCCGAGTCCTCCAGGGCCCGAGTCCTCCAGGGCCCGAGTCCTCCAGGGCCCGAGTCCTCCAGGGCCCGAGTCCTCCAGGGCCCGAGTCCTCCAGGGCCCGAGTCCTCCAGGGCCCGAGTCCTCCAGGGCCCGAGTCCTCCAGGGCCCGAGTCCTCCAGGGCCCGAGTCCTCCAGGGCCCGAGTCCTCCAGGGCCCGAGTCCTCCAGGGCCCGAGTCCTCCAGGGCCCGAGTCCTCCAGGGCCCGAGTCCTCCAGGGCCCGAGTCCTCCAGGGCCCGAGTCCTCCAGGGCCCGAGTCCTCCAGGGCCCGAGTCCTCCAGGGCCCGAGTCCTCCAGGGCCCGAGTCCTCCAGGGCCCGAGTCCTCCAGGGCCCGAGTCCTCCAGGGCCCGAGTCCTCCAGGGCCCGAGTCCTCCAGGGCCCGAGTCCTCCAGGGCCCGAGTCCTCCAGGGCCCGAGTCCTCCAGGGCCCGAGTCCTCCAGGGCCCGAGTCCTCCAGGGCCCGAGTCCTCCAGGGCCCGAGTCCTCCAGGGCCCGAGTCCTCCAGGGCCCGAGTCCTCCAGGGCCCGAGTCCTCCAGGGCCCGAGTCCTCCAGGGCCCGAGTCCTCCAGGGCCCGAGTCCTCCAGGGCCCGAGTCCTCCAGGGCCCGAGTCCTCCAGGGCCCGAGTCCTCCAGGGCCCGAGTCCTCCAGGGCCCGAGTCCTCCAGGGCCCGAGTCCTCCAGGGCCCGAGTCCTCCAGGGCCCGAGTCCTCCAGGGCCCGAGTCCTCCAGGGCCCGAGTCCTCCAGGGCCCGAGTCCTCCAGGGCCCGAGTCCTCCAGGGCCCGAGTCCTCCAGGGCCCGAGTCCTCCAGGGCCCGAGTCCTCCAGGGCCCGAGTCCTCCAGGGCCCGAGTCCTCCAGGGCCCGAGTCCTCCAGGGCCCGAGTCCTCCAGGGCCCGAGTCCTCCAGGGCCCGAGTCCTCCAGGGCCCGAGTCCTCCAGGGCCCGAGTCCTCCAGGGCCCGAGTCCTCCAGGGCCCGAGTCCTCCAGGGCCCGAGTCCTCCAGGGCCCCGAGTCCTCCAGGGCCCGAGTCCTCCAGGGCCCGAGTCCTCCAGGGCCCGAGTCCTCCAGGGCCCGAGTCCTCCAGGGCCCGAGTCCTCCAGGGCCCGAGTCCTCCAGGGCCCGAGTCCTCCAGGGCCCGAGTCCTCCAGGGCCCGAGTCCTCCAGGGCCCGAGTCCTCCAGGGCCCGAGTCCTCCAGGGCCCGAGTCCTCCAGGGCCCGAGTCCTCCAGGGCCCGAGTCCTCCAGGGCCCGAGTCCTCCAGGGCCCGAGTCCTCCAGGGCCCGAGTCCTCCAGGGCCCGAGTCCTCCAGGGCCCGAGTCCTCCAGGGCCCGAGTCCTCCAGGGCCCGAGTCCTCCAGGGCCCGAGTCCTCCAGGGCCCGAGTCCTCCAGGGCCCGAGTCCTCCAGGGCCCGAGTCCTCCAGGGCCCGAGTCCTCCAGGGCCCGAGTCCTCCAGGGCCCGAGTCCTCCAGGGCCCGAGTCCTCCAGGGCCCGAGTCCTCCAGGGCCCGAGTCCTCCAGGGCCCGAGTCCTCCAGGGCCCGAGTCCTCCAGGGCCCGAGTCCTCCAGGGCCCGAGTCCTCCAGGGCCCGAGTCCTCCAGGGCCCGAGTCCTCCAGGGCCCGAGTCCTCCAGGGCCCGAGTCCTCCAGGGCCCGAGTCCTCCAGGGCCCGAGTCCTCCAGGGCCCGAGTCCTCCAGGGCCCGAGTCCTCCAGGGCCCGAGTCCTCCAGGGCCCGAGTCCTCCAGGGCCCGAGTCCTCCAGGGCCCGAGTCCTCCAGGGCCCGAGTCCTCCAGGGCCCGAGTCCTCCAGGGCCCGAGTCCTCCAGGGCCCGAGTCCTCCAGGGCCCGAGTCCTCCAGGGCCCGAGTCCTCCAGGGCCCGAGTCCTCCAGGGCCCGAGTCCTCCAGGGCCCGAGTCCTCCAGGGCCCGAGTCCTCCAGGGCCCGAGTCCTCCAGGGCCCGAGTCCTCCAGGGCCCGAGTCCTCCAGGGCCCGAGTCCTCCAGGGCCCGAGTCCTCCAGGGCCCGAGTCCTCCAGGGCCCGAGTCCTCCAGGGCCCGAGTCCTCCAGGGCCCGAGTCCTCCAGGGCCCGAGTCCTCCAGGGCCCGAGTCCTCCAGGGCCCGAGTCCTCCAGGGCCCGAGTCCTCCAGGGCCCGAGTCCTCCAGGGCCCGAGTCCTCCAGGGCCCGAGTCCTCCAGGGCCCGAGTCCTCCAGGGCCCGAGTCCTCCAGGGCCCGAGTCCTCCAGGGCCCGAGTCCTCCAGGGCCCGAGTCCTCCAGGGCCCGAGTCCTCCAGGGCCCGAGTCCTCCAGGGCCCGAGTCCTCCAGGGCCCGAGTCCTCCAGGGCCCGAGTCCTCCAGGGCCCGAGTCCTCCAGGGCCCGAGTCCTCCAGGGCCCGAGTCCTCCAGGGCCCGAGTCCTCCAGGGCCCGAGTCCTCCAGGGCCCGAGTCCTCCAGGGCCCGAGTCCTCCAGGGCCCGAGTCCTCCAGGGCCCGAGTCCTCCAGGGCCCGAGTCCTCCAGGGCCCGAGTCCTCCAGGGCCCGAGTCCTCCAGGGCCCGAGTCCTCCAGGGCCCGAGTCCTCCAGGGCCCGAGTCCTCCAGGGCCCGAGTCCTCCAGGGCCCGAGTCCTCCAGGGCCCGAGTCCTCCAGGGCCCGAGTCCTCCAGGGCCCGAGTCCTCCAGGGCCCGAGTCCTCCAGGGCCCGAGTCCTCCAGGGCCCGAGTCCTCCAGGGCCCGAGTCCTCCAGGGCCCGAGTCCTCCAGGGCCCGAGTCCTCCAGGGCCCGAGTCCTCCAGGGCCCGAGTCCTCCAGGGCCCGAGTCCTCCAGGGCCCGAGTCCTCCAGGGCCCGAGTCCTCCAGGGCCCGAGTCCTCCAGGGCCCGAGTCCTCCAGGGCCCGAGTCCTCCAGGGCCCGAGTCCTCCAGGGCCCGAGTCCTCCAGGGCCCGAGTCCTCCAGGGCCCGAGTCCTCCAGGGCCCGAGTCCTCCAGGGCCCGAGTCCTCCAGGGCCCGAGTCCTCCAGGGGCCCGAGTCCTCCAGGGCCCGAGTCCTCCAGGGCCCGAGTCCTCCAGGGCCCGAGTCCTCCAGGGCCCGAGTCCTCCAGGGCCCGAGTCCTCCAGGGCCCGAGTCCTCCAGGGCCCGAGTCCTCCAGGGCCCGAGTCCTCCAGGGCCCGAGTCCTCCAGGGCCCGAGTCCTCCAGGGCCCGAGTCCTCCAGGGCCCGAGTCCTCCAGGGCCCGAGTCCTCCAGGGCCCGAGTCCTCCAGGGCCCGAGTCCTCCAGGGCCCGAGTCCTCCAGGGCCCGAGTCCTCCAGGGCCCGAGTCCTCCAGGGCCCGAGTCCTCCAGGGCCCGAGTCCTCCAGGGCCCGAGTCCTCCAGGGCCCGAGTCCTCCAGGGCCCGAGTCCTCCAGGGCCCGAGTCCTCCAGGGCCCGAGTCCTCCAGGGCCCGAGTCCTCCAGGGCCCGAGTCCTCCAGGGCCCGAGTCCTCCAGGGCCCGAGTCCTCCAGGGCCCGAGTCCTCCAGGGCCCGAGTCCTCCAGGGCCCGAGTCCTCCAGGGCCCGAGTCCTCCAGGGCCCGAGTCCTCCAGGGCCCGAGTCCTCCAGGGCCCGAGTCCTCCAGGGCCCGAGTCCTCCAGGGCCCGAGTCCTCCAGGGCCCGAGTCCTCCAGGGCCCGAGTCCTCCAGGGCCCGAGTCCTCCAGGGCCCGAGTCCTCCAGGGCCCGAGTCCTCCAGGGCCCGAGTCCTCCAGGGCCCGAGTCCTCCAGGGCCCGAGTCCTCCAGGGCCCGAGTCCTCCAGGGCCCGAGTCCTCCAGGGCCCGAGTCCTCCAGGGCCCGAGTCCTCCAGGGCCCGAGTCCTCCAGGGCCCGAGTCCTCCAGGGCCCGAGTCCTCCAGGGCCCGAGTCCTCCAGGGCCCGAGTCCTCCAGGGCCCGAGTCCTCCAGGGCCCGAGTCCTCCAGGGCCCGAGTCCTCCAGGGCCCGAGTCCTCCAGGGCCCGAGTCCTCCAGGGCCCGAGTCCTCCAGGGCCCGAGTCCTCCAGGGCCCGAGTCCTCCAGGGCCCGAGTCCTCCAGGGCCCGAGTCCTCCAGGGCCCGAGTCCTCCAGGGCCCGAGTCCTCCAGGGCCCGAGTCCTCCAGGGCCCGAGTCCTCCAGGGCCCGAGTCCTCCAGGGCCCGAGTCCTCCAGGGCCCGAGTCCTCCAGGGCCCGAGTCCTCCAGGGCCCGAGTCCTCCAGGGCCCGAGTCCTCCAGGGCCCGAGTCCTCCAGGGCCCGAGTCCTCCAGGGCCCGAGTCCTCCAGGGCCCGAGTCCTCCAGGGCCCGAGTCCTCCAGGGCCCGAGTCCTCCAGGGCCCGAGTCCTCCAGGGCCCGAGTCCTCCAGGGCCCGAGTCCTCCAGGGCCCGAGTCCTCCAGGGCCCGAGTCCTCCAGGGCCCGAGTCCTCCAGGGCCCGAGTCCTCCAGGGCCCGAGTCCTCCAGGGCCCGAGTCCTCCAGGGCCCGAGTCCTCCAGGGCCCGAGTCCTCCAGGGCCCGAGTCCTCCAGGGCCCGAGTCCTCCAGGGCCCGAGTCCTCCAGGGCCCGAGTCCTCCAGGGCCCGAGTCCTCCAGGGCCCGAGTCCTCCAGGGCCCGAGTCCTCCAGGGCCCGAGTCCTCCAGGGCCCGAGTCCTCCAGGGCCCGAGTCCTCCAGGGCCCGAGTCCTCCAGGGCCCGAGTCCTCCAGGGCCCGAGTCCTCCAGGGCCCGAGTCCTCCAGGGCCCGAGTCCTCCAGGGCCCGAGTCCTCCAGGGCCCGAGTCCTCCAGGGCCCGAGTCCTCCAGGGCCCGAGTCCTCCAGGGCCCGAGTCCTCCAGGGCCCGAGTCCTCCAGGGCCCGAGTCCTCCAGGGCCCGAGTCCTCCAGGGCCCGAGTCCTCCAGGGCCCGAGTCCTCCAGGGCCCGAGTCCTCCAGGGCCCGAGTCCTCCAGGGCCCGAGTCCTCCAGGGCCCGAGTCCTCCAGGGCCCGAGTCCTCCAGGGCCCGAGTCCTCCAGGGCCCGAGTCCTCCAGGGCCCGAGTCCTCCAGGGCCCGAGTCCTCCAGGGCCCGAGTCCTCCAGGGCCCGAGTCCTCCAGGGCCCGAGTCCTCCAGGGCCCGAGTCCTCCAGGGCCCGAGTCCTCCAGGGCCCGAGTCCTCCAGGGCCCGAGTCCTCCAGGGCCCGAGTCCTCCAGGGCCCGAGTCCTCCAGGGCCCGAGTCCTCCAGGGCCCGAGTCCTCCAGGGCCCGAGTCCTCCAGGGCCCGAGTCCTCCAGGGCCCGAGTCCTCCAGGGCCCGAGTCCTCCAGGGCCCGAGTCCTCCAGGGCCCGAGTCCTCCAGGGCCCGAGTCCTCCAGGGCCCGAGTCCTCCAGGGCCCGAGTCCTCCAGGGCCCGAGTCCTCCAGGGCCCGAGTCCTCCAGGGCCCGAGTCCTCCAGGGCCCGAGTCCTCCAGGGCCCGAGTCCTCCAGGGCCCGAGTCCTCCAGGGCCCGAGTCCTCCAGGGCCCGAGTCCTCCAGGGCCCGAGTCCTCCAGGGCCCGAGTCCTCCAGGGCCCGAGTCCTCCAGGGCCCGAGTCCTCCAGGGCCCGAGTCCTCCAGGGCCCGAGTCCTCCAGGGCCCGAGTCCTCCAGGGCCCGAGTCCTCCAGGGCCCGAGTCCTCCAGGGCCCGAGTCCTCCAGGGCCCGAGTCCTCCAGGGCCCGAGTCCTCCAGGGCCCGAGTCCTCCAGGGCCCGAGTCCTCCAGGGCCCGAGTCCTCCAGGGCCCGAGTCCTCCAGGGCCCGAGTCCTCCAGGGCCCGAGTCCTCCAGGGCCCGAGTCCTCCAGGGCCCGAGTCCTCCAGGGCCCGAGTCCTCCAGGGCCCGAGTCCTCCAGGGCCCGAGTCCTCCAGGGCCCGAGTCCTCCAGGGCCCGAGTCCTCCAGGGCCCGAGTCCTCCAGGGCCCGAGTCCTCCAGGGCCCGAGTCCTCCAGGGCCCGAGTCCTCCAGGGCCCGAGTCCTCCAGGGCCCGAGTCCTCCAGGGCCCGAGTCCTCCAGGGCCCGAGTCCTCCAGGGCCCGAGTCCTCCAGGGCCCGAGTCCTCCAGGGCCCGAGTCCTCCAGGGCCCGAGTCCTCCAGGGCCCGAGTCCTCCAGGGCCCGAGTCCTCCAGGGCCCGAGTCCTCCAGGGCCCGAGTCCTCCAGGGCCCGAGTCCTCCAGGGCCCGAGTCCTCCAGGGCCCGAGTCCTCCAGGGCCCGAGTCCTCCAGGGCCCGAGTCCTCCAGGGCCCGAGTCCTCCAGGGCCCGAGTCCTCCAGGGCCCGAGTCCTCCAGGGCCCGAGTCCTCCAGGGCCCGAGTCCTCCAGGGCCCGAGTCCTCCAGGGCCCGAGTCCTCCAGGGCCCGAGTCCTCCAGGGCCCGAGTCCTCCAGGGCCCGAGTCCTCCAGGGCCCGAGTCCTCCAGGGCCCGAGTCCTCCAGGGCCCGAGTCCTCCAGGGCCCGAGTCCTCCAGGGCCCGAGTCCTCCAGGGCCCGAGTCCTCCAGGGCCCGAGTCCTCCAGGGCCCGAGTCCTCCAGGGCCCGAGTCCTCCAGGGCCCGAGTCCTCCAGGGCCCGAGTCCTCCAGGGCCCGAGTCCTCCAGGGCCCGAGTCCTCCAGGGCCCGAGTCCTCCAGGGCCCGAGTCCTCCAGGGCCCGAGTCCTCCAGGGCCCGAGTCCTCCAGGGCCCGAGTCCTCCAGGGCCCGAGTCCTCCAGGGCCCGAGTCCTCCAGGGCCCGAGTCCTCCAGGGCCCGAGTCCTCCAGGGCCCGAGTCCTCCAGGGCCCGAGTCCTCCAGGGCCCGAGTCCTCCAGGGCCCGAGTCCTCCAGGGCCCGAGTCCTCCAGGGCCCGAGTCCTCCAGGGCCCGAGTCCTCCAGGGCCCGAGTCCTCCAGGGCCCGAGTCCTCCAGGGCCCGAGTCCTCCAGGGCCCGAGTCCTCCAGGGCCCGAGTCCTCCAGGGCCCGAGTCCTCCAGGGCCCGAGTCCTCCAGGGCCCGAGTCCTCCAGGGCCCGAGTCCTCCAGGGCCCGAGTCCTCCAGGGCCCGAGTCCTCCAGGGCCCGAGTCCTCCAGGGCCCGAGTCCTCCAGGGCCCGAGTCCTCCAGGGCCCGAGTCCTCCAGGGCCCGAGTCCTCCAGGGCCCGAGTCCTCCAGGGCCCGAGTCCTCCAGGGCCCGAGTCCTCCAGGGCCCGAGTCCTCCAGGGCCCGAGTCCTCCAGGGCCCGAGTCCTCCAGGGCCCGAGTCCTCCAGGGCCCGAGTCCTCCAGGGCCCGAGTCCTCCAGGGCCCGAGTCCTCCAGGGCCCGAGTCCTCCAGGGCCCGAGTCCTCCAGGGCCCGAGTCCTCCAGGGCCCGAGTCCTCCAGGGCCCGAGTCCTCCAGGGCCCGAGTCCTCCAGGGCCCGAGTCCTCCAGGGCCCGAGTCCTCCAGGGCCCGAGTCCTCCAGGGCCCGAGTCCTCCAGGGCCCGAGTCCTCCAGGGCCCGAGTCCTCCAGGGCCCGAGTCCTCCAGGGCCCGAGTCCTCCAGGGCCCGAGTCCTCCAGGGCCCGAGTCCTCCAGGGCCCGAGTCCTCCAGGGCCCGAGTCCTCCAGGGCCCGAGTCCTCCAGGGCCCGAGTCCTCCAGGGCCCGAGTCCTCCAGGGCCCGAGTCCTCCAGGGCCCGAGTCCTCCAGGGCCCGAGTCCTCCAGGGCCCGAGTCCTCCAGGGCCCGAGTCCTCCAGGGCCCGAGTCCTCCAGGGCCCGAGTCCTCCAGGGCCCGAGTCCTCCAGGGCCCGAGTCCTCCAGGGCCCGAGTCCTCCAGGGCCCGAGTCCTCCAGGGCCCGAGTCCTCCAGGGCCCGAGTCCTCCAGGGCCCGAGTCCTCCAGGGCCCGAGTCCTCCAGGGCCCGAGTCCTCCAGGGCCCGAGTCCTCCAGGGCCCGAGTCCTCCAGGGCCCGAGTCCTCCAGGGCCCGAGTCCTCCAGGGCCCGAGTCCTCCAGGGCCCGAGTCCTCCAGGGCCCGAGTCCTCCAGGGCCCGAGTCCTCCAGGGCCCGAGTCCTCCAGGGCCCGAGTCCTCCAGGGCCCGAGTCCTCCAGGGCCCGAGTCCTCCAGGGCCCGAGTCCTCCAGGGCCCGAGTCCTCCAGGGCCCGAGTCCTCCAGGGCCCGAGTCCTCCAGGGCCCGAGTCCTCCAGGGCCCGAGTCCTCCAGGGCCCGAGTCCTCCAGGGCCCGAGTCCTCCAGGGCCCGAGTCCTCCAGGGCCCGAGTCCTCCAGGGCCCGAGTCCTCCAGGGCCCGAGTCCTCCAGGGCCCGAGTCCTCCAGGGCCCGAGTCCTCCAGGGCCCGAGTCCTCCAGGGCCCGAGTCCTCCAGGGCCCGAGTCCTCCAGGGCCCGAGTCCTCCAGGGCCCGAGTCCTCCAGGGCCCGAGTCCTCCAGGGCCCGAGTCCTCCAGGGCCCGAGTCCTCCAGGGCCCGAGTCCTCCAGGGCCCGAGTCCTCCAGGGCCCGAGTCCTCCAGGGCCCGAGTCCTCCAGGGCCCGAGTCCTCCAGGGCCCGAGTCCTCCAGGGCCCGAGTCCTCCAGGGCCCGAGTCCTCCAGGGCCCGAGTCCTCCAGGGCCCGAGTCCTCCAGGGCCCGAGTCCTCCAGGGCCCGAGTCCTCCAGGGCCCGAGTCCTCCAGGGCCCGAGTCCTCCAGGGCCCGAGTCCTCCAGGGCCCGAGTCCTCCAGGGCCCGAGTCCTCCAGGGCCCGAGTCCTCCAGGGCCCGAGTCCTCCAGGGCCCGAGTCCTCCAGGGCCCGAGTCCTCCAGGGCCCGAGTCCTCCAGGGCCCGAGTCCTCCAGGGCCCGAGTCCTCCAGGGCCCGAGTCCTCCAGGGCCCGAGTCCTCCAGGGCCCGAGTCCTCCAGGGCCCGAGTCCTCCAGGGCCCGAGTCCTCCAGGGCCCGAGTCCTCCAGGGCCCGAGTCCTCCAGGGCCCGAGTCCTCCAGGGCCCGAGTCCTCCAGGGCCCGAGTCCTCCAGGGCCCGAGTCCTCCAGGGCCCGAGTCCTCCAGGGCCCGAGTCCTCCAGGGCCCGAGTCCTCCAGGGCCCGAGTCCTCCAGGGCCCGAGTCCTCCAGGGCCCGAGTCCTCCAGGGCCCGAGTCCTCCAGGGCCCGAGTCCTCCAGGGCCCGAGTCCTCCAGGGCCCGAGTCCTCCAGGGCCCGAGTCCTCCAGGGCCCGAGTCCTCCAGGGCCCGAGTCCTCCAGGGCCCGAGTCCTCCAGGGCCCGAGTCCTCCAGGGCCCGAGTCCTCCAGGGCCCGAGTCCTCCAGGGCCCGAGTCCTCCAGGGCCCGAGTCCTCCAGGGCCCGAGTCCTCCAGGGCCCGAGTCCTCCAGGGCCCGAGTCCTCCAGGGCCCGAGTCCTCCAGGGCCCGAGTCCTCCAGGGCCCGAGTCCTCCAGGGCCCGAGTCCTCCAGGGCCCGAGTCCTCCAGGGCCCGAGTCCTCCAGGGCCCGAGTCCTCCAGGGCCCGAGTCCTCCAGGGCCCGAGTCCTCCAGGGCCCGAGTCCTCCAGGGCCCGAGTCCTCCAGGGCCCGAGTCCTCCAGGGCCCGAGTCCTCCAGGGCCCGAGTCCTCCAGGGCCCGAGTCCTCCAGGGCCCGAGTCCTCCAGGGCCCGAGTCCTCCAGGGCCCGAGTCCTCCAGGGCCCGAGTCCTCCAGGGCCCGAGTCCTCCAGGGCCCGAGTCCTCCAGGGCCCGAGTCCTCCAGGGCCCGAGTCCTCCAGGGCCCGAGTCCTCCAGGGCCCGAGTCCTCCAGGGCCCGAGTCCTCCAGGGCCCGAGTCCTCCAGGGCCCGAGTCCTCCAGGGCCCGAGTCCTCCAGGGCCCGAGTCCTCCAGGGCCCGAGTCCTCCAGGGCCCGAGTCCTCCAGGGCCCGAGTCCTCCAGGGCCCGAGTCCTCCAGGGCCCGAGTCCTCCAGGGCCCGAGTCCTCCAGGGCCCGAGTCCTCCAGGGCCCGAGTCCTCCAGGGCCCGAGTCCTCCAGGGCCCGAGTCCTCCAGGGCCCGAGTCCTCCAGGGCCCGAGTCCTCCAGGGCCCGAGTCCTCCAGGGCCCGAGTCCTCCAGGGCCCGAGTCCTCCAGGGCCCGAGTCCTCCAGGGCCCGAGTCCTCCAGGGCCCGAGTCCTCCAGGGCCCGAGTCCTCCAGGGCCCGAGTCCTCCAGGGCCCGAGTCCTCCAGGGCCCGAGTCCTCCAGGGCCCGAGTCCTCCAGGGCCCGAGTCCTCCAGGGCCCGAGTCCTCCAGGGCCCGAGTCCTCCAGGGCCCGAGTCCTCCAGGGCCCGAGTCCTCCAGGGCCCGAGTCCTCCAGGGCCCGAGTCCTCCAGGGCCCGAGTCCTCCAGGGCCCGAGTCCTCCAGGGCCCGAGTCCTCCAGGGCCCGAGTCCTCCAGGGCCCGAGTCCTCCAGGGCCCGAGTCCTCCAGGGCCCGAGTCCTCCAGGGCCCGAGTCCTCCAGGGCCCGAGTCCTCCAGGGCCCGAGTCCTCCAGGGCCCGAGTCCTCCAGGGCCCGAGTCCTCCAGGGCCCGAGTCCTCCAGGGCCCGAGTCCTCCAGGGCCCGAGTCCTCCAGGGCCCGAGTCCTCCAGGGCCCGAGTCCTCCAGGGCCCGAGTCCTCCAGGGCCCGAGTCCTCCAGGGCCCGAGTCCTCCAGGGCCCGAGTCCTCCAGGGCCCGAGTCCTCCAGGGCCCGAGTCCTCCAGGGCCCGAGTCCTCCAGGGCCCGAGTCCTCCAGGGCCCGAGTCCTCCAGGGCCCGAGTCCTCCAGGGCCCGAGTCCTCCAGGGCCCGAGTCCTCCAGGGCCCGAGTCCTCCAGGGCCCGAGTCCTCCAGGGCCCGAGTCCTCCAGGGCCCGAGTCCTCCAGGGCCCGAGTCCTCCAGGGCCCGAGTCCTCCAGGGCCCGAGTCCTCCAGGGCCCGAGTCCTCCAGGGCCCGAGTCCTCCAGGGCCCGAGTCCTCCAGGGCCCGAGTCCTCCAGGGCCCGAGTCCTCCAGGGCCCGAGTCCTCCAGGGCCCGAGTCCTCCAGGGCCCGAGTCCTCCAGGGCCCGAGTCCTCCAGGGCCCGAGTCCTCCAGGGCCCGAGTCCTCCAGGGCCCGAGTCCTCCAGGGCCCGAGTCCTCCAGGGCCCGAGTCCTCCAGGGCCCGAGTCCTCCAGGGCCCGAGTCCTCCAGGGCCCGAGTCCTCCAGGGCCCGAGTCCTCCAGGGCCCGAGTCCTCCAGGGCCCTTCTCTGTCACCTTTAGCTCCCCTCCCTTCTCGCATCAAACCTGGTTTAAAGCCCTCGTAATCAGCCCTGAGAGCTTGCTCCCCAGCACACTTGTGCCCCACTTGCCCAGTCCTGGTCCCCAGATTTTTGTGCCAGGAACATGATTCCACAGAAGCCTTCAAGCCTTTCTGTAGCTTTAAAGATGCTGAAATGGTCCCTGGCTTAAGAAGAACTAGTTCCCCGCCTGGCACTACGAATTGTTGCTTAGGGCTAAAAGCTGAGGCTCTTGTCTGTTACGTGAACAGCCAGGGAGACTCGGCCTCCTTTCTCTGTTGAGTTCGGTGCTGCCTACCCTTAACATTTTCAGTACTCAGTAGCATCCCCCAGGCTCTTGTATTTTGAGAGGGATTGCACTCCCCTTACATCATATGGGAATCCCAGTTTTCTGTCTCAAGGGTGAATGGTGTAAGGCACTTGTAAATCATTGCAGATTGTCATTGTTGTCCGTTGCCGTGTAAATTAAGGCCATGCAAATACCTTCTACTGTTTCTTCTTCCCTTTCATTTGTTTTCTGGTTTCTACCAAATATTACATATTTGGTGAAATACCTTAAAACATTACTTTTTAATTAACAACTGTTTTTTTTTCTCTCTAGGTCTGCCAGTAGCTGACAGAGTAGAAAGGTGTGCTTCTCTCTCTTTTTTGTATAGAGTTAGAGGCAATGCCTGACATCCAGCTAAGATGTACAAAAGAGAAGGACAAGGACAAAGCCTGGGAGGAAGACTATGAGCCTTCAGCACGAGAGACCCCCAGAGGGACCACCGGGGACTGATACGCATGTGCCAGTGGGAGGGTTCGGAATCCGGGAACTAATTATAATAACACTGCCTTTTCTAGAAGTAGTAATGAACATGTATTAACCTAGGAGCAGAAAAAGCTGCCGCCTGATGTAACGTGTGTGCGTGCTGGAGGAGCCCAGACTCCCCGCGCACCCAGCGCTCTTTACTTGCCTTTTTTATTAACCCCATAAATAAATCTCATAAAGCTAAGTTGACTCGGAATTTATAACAGTATGATGAAAACTGTTGCACTCCAAGTTGGGAAGGGGAGAGGAAAATGCTCATGTATACGTGAGAATTGTACTCAGACAGCTGATTACACCTTTGCATACACCTTTTAAGGGAAAACTTTAAACCCGAGAAGCAACAGGCAGTTTTCTACGTTTCCTGATAACATGATATATGATATAGGTATGATATCAAAGGATGATATCATACCTATAGTCTGCTGCAGGCTGAAAAGTAGCCTGTGCCTCAGGTACCGTTTTATGCCTTTGCTTTTGTTGTTGTATGCCTTTGTTTTTGCTGTAAGTCTTCAAAAGGGAAATGAAATTGTCCTACCCAGAAGAAACACCGTCCAGAAGACACTTGAGTTGTTAGGGCCTGAATTCTCACTGAAACCAAAGGCAGGGATCTTACTGACCTGAAGAAAGAGGCTTTAATCTCTCCTGGCTTGTTTACACGTGAAGGAGCATGAAAGAGACGCGTGTCCTTGTATGTGAAGAGGAGGTGAAGGAAGAGCTAGTGCAAGGAACACACAAATCCATTGCGCTAGACTAATAAGTGGTTGGCTCTGAGCTGGGAGACTGCAACAGAAGCACAGAACTATCTAGGTTGGAAGAGACCTCCAAGATCACCAAGTCCAACCTCTGACCTAATACTAACAAGTCCTCCACTAAACCATATCACTAAGCTCTACATCTAAACATCTTTTAAAGACACCCAGGGATGGTGACTCCACCACTTCCCTGGGCAGCCCATTCCAATGTCTAACAACCCTTTCGGTAAAGAAGTTCTTTCTAATATCCAACCTAAACAACCTAAACCTGGCACAACTTTAGCCCATTTCTCCTTGTCCTGTCACCAGGAACATGGGAAAATAGACCCACCCCCACCTCACTACATCTTTGTTTAAGGTACCTGTAGAGTGCGATAAGGCCGCCCCTGAGCCTTGTCTTTTGCAAGCTGAACAATCCCAGCTCCTTCAGCAGCTCCTCGTAAGACTTGTTCTCCAAACCCCCTCACCAGTTTCATTGCCCTTCTCTGGACTCGCTTGAGCACCTCCATGTCCTTCTTGTAGCCAGGGGCCCAAAACCGAACATAGTACTCGAGGTGCGGCCTCACCAGAGCCAAGTACAGGGAGAAAATCACTTCCCTAGCCCTGCTGGCCACACTGCTTCTTATACAAGCCAGGATGCTGTTGGCCTTCTTGGCCACCTGAGCACACTGCTGGCTCATATTCAGCTGACTATCCACCAATGCTCCCAGGTCTTTTCTGCCAGGCAGCTTTCTAACCACTCAGCAAATCTTCAGACTTCCAGATCTAGAGGAACACTTTGTCTGCAGCCTAAAAGCTACATGTACAGAAGCTCCCCCAAGCCAGCCAATCTTCTCCCCGCGACCTGCCAGAAAACAGTTGTCCTGGTTTCAGCTAGGATAGAGTTAATTTTCCTCCTAGGAGTTGGTAGGGTGCTATGTTGTGGATTAGCATGAACACAGAATCACAGAATTTCTGGACATCTTTCATACCCAAAGTGTGAAGCATCACCTCCAGACAGCAAACATTTTTCTGCTGCAATTGAGCCTTCAAGCCCACAAATCTCAGCAGCAAGTACCACACAAATCTTTAAAATGTGGCAGTGCGTAGGACGTACCTGCAGGATTTGATGCTCTTTTAACCTTTGCTGAGCTGCTGATCTTCAAACCGATCTTACAGCTGCTGAATTTCTCTCCCCAGAATTACAAGTGGCTGTTGTTTGTTGTTATACTTTTATTTTACTTTATTTTATTTAACCGCTTCTTCTGCTCAGTGGGCACTGGTCCTGATGATGCCATGGCCATGTCACAGGGGACAGAATGTTGGCGGTGGCCATGTCACAGAGGGAGCCTGTGATGCGGCCAGCCCTGGCGGCTATAAAAGGGCCGCAGCAGGCCAGTCCAGCCAGTCCGGCCGAGGAGTAGCCAGACGAGTGTGGGCTGAGAAGGGAGAGGAGAGGCCCTCCATGGCAATGAAGGGCAGCTGCTCCCTTCCAGCTGTTTTTTTTTTTATTATTATTATTACAGATAGAATCCTGGAAAAGGACATAGCAAGACCACGGCTACAGCCTTCTTCCAGCACTCCGCTGGAGATGTGTCAACACTCTACAGGAGAGATCTCTGGACTCCATGGCCACATGATAAGGAAGGTCAACACCCAATCCCTTCCCATACTGTGCCGCTGGCACCAACCCCACTGATGTCAGGCCACATCACAGTGGGGCTGGTGACATGGTGGGCCCAGGAGACACCTGGTATTAGACATGGCGGTTCTCTTGTTGCCCGTACTTGCTTGTCTGCTAGCCTCAGTGCTGGACACGGACGCAAGCCCATGACACGTCAACATTCTACAGGAGAGATCCCTGGACTCCATGGCCACTTGCTAAGGAAGGTCAACACCCAGTCCCTTCCCACATTGTGCTGCTGGCACCAGCCCCACTGATATCACGGCCACATCACAGTGGGGCTGGTGACAGAGAGGGCCCAGGAGGTGGGTGGCACAAAACACAGGGGTTCGCTTGTTAGTGCTTTTGCTTCTCTGCTAGCCTCAGCGCTGGACATGGACACAAGCCCATGATACCACGCTCCTGGCCACCTCTCCTTGATGCACCGCTGGAGATGCATCAACATCCTACGGGACAGTCCTACAGAGGAGCAGATAGTGCCATCAGCTGCAGACGAGAATTCTGCAACACCCCACACTTGCTATATGAACTTGTCTATGTGTAACCTTTTCTTAATAAAATAACTTTTCTTAATAAAATGTAATTTTGAGAACCACTATGAATTGTGATGAAGTATCTTTTAGCTGTTTCCTGCTGATTCCCTGTGTGCTGTTCTCCCACAAAGACCAATGGAAACTTAATAATACCCATTGTTCAGCCATGAGGCCATATTTACACTTCAATCCCTTGTATGCATAAAATATTAAACTGCTCCTACACATGTTGCTCCAACAAGCCTTGAGCGAACGAACGGCTGCGCGAACGGCTGTGTGGTGCTTAGCTGCTGGCTGGGGGAAACCACAACAACAGCAATTTAGTCATGTAACCAAATTAAAGCCAAAACTTTCAGCCCGGTCCTTGACGTGAATACGGAGTGAGGATCCGGATCCTGGCATTTATATGTGATAGTTTATATGTAGCCAAAGTAAATACTGCAGTCGGAGGTCATGGTGCTAGATTTTTAAAAGTCCAGCATAAAGAAGAGATCTCAGAAAAGCAAATTTAAGCAACATTAATGTCAAGCAAAGTCTTTCTGATTGCTATATTCTTTATCTGTTGTGACTAGACAGATGAAAACCTATGACGGCAATTTTGCCTTTTAGGTCATTTTTCTTTTATTTATTTATTTTATTTATGTTTATTTATCTTATTTTAACAGGCTCTGTACTAATTTTCCTCACAGAATGACTAGCAGAAATATGACCCTTACATGCCTTTTGTATTTAATTCATTAGGTCAACTCTTAACCACTAAGTCCCTTGTCAGGTTATTTCTATTAGCGATAAGGAGCAATGGAACCTTAAACATTGAAACCAGGTTGATGAGCCTATTCCACAAGGTCTCATGACTCCACACATATGAAGTGAAATCTGCCAGGTGGGGATCATTTGACCTTTGCTGTATAGCAAGCATGAGGAGTTATGGGAAGAATTGCCACTCCAGGGGAGTTTGAGGTTCAGGTTACTTAGGGTACTTTTCTACTGTTCTGGTGAAATGGACTCAGTGTTCCCAAGTAGGCTGCTTTTTCTTTGTGTTTTCTACAATCTCTGTGAAATAGTTTTGGAGACTCTATGAGCTAGTAACATCAGTGGTGACTACTCAGAACAGGAAAACTCTGGTGGTGCTACTTCCCCGTGAAGTTGTTCGGCAGTGAGTCAACTTCAGAAGCTGGCAGGTAAGTGTTCCTGGGTTAAAAATTTGATTTGGGTTGGGGAGCTTGAGGACTTCTTTCACCTTGTCTGTTTCCAGTGAACTTAGATGGATTCTCAGCTGGTCTCCAGTCCTGGTCCCCGCTCCTGGTCCCCCCCCAGAATTTGCTCCAATACCTTCCCAGGGACAGAGGTGAGACTTACTTGCCTGTAGTTTCCCAGCTGCTCCTTCTTGCCCTTCTTGAAGAACAGAGTGACATTGGCTATCCTCCAGTCTTCAGGCACATCTCCTGTTCTCCAGGACCTTTCAAAGATGATAGAGTGGTTTGGCGATCACCTCGGCCAGTTCCCTCAGCACACATGGATGCATCCCATCAGGGCCCATGGATTTGTGTGTGTTAAAATGTTCAAGTGTTCTTCAAGTACGTTAAAGTGTTCAAGTTCTTCAAGTCTTCAAGAGCAAAGACTGTTTAAATTAAAGTGGTTTGAGTTAAATGCTGCATACATGCTGTGCCATCTCAGGCATGGCCTGATGTTCCATTTCCCTGACTCTTGTGTGGGATTGTATTCTTTGGCAGGACAGACAGCTTACACTTTGGGGGCTAAGTCTTAAACTGCTGCAGTAAATTAACTAGACTTTGACTAGTATAATTATTATTTAATGAGTGTCCCCGACTCACTACGTCACGATTTTGTGTGTTGAATGCTGAGGTCTGAAGCCTGTAATGTCTGTTAAAATGAAAGCAGAATAGCAGGTGTTCCGCATCATATACAGTATCTGTATGAATCAGATGTTTGACAAACTACTCAATGCTGGTCATAAAGTTTGTAAGTCTGGCCCAACAGGTGCCTCACTGGTATAAGTAGATTTTCTGACTGAGATTACACCTGATAATTCATTATCTGATCAGTTTTCTTTTCTGAGTTACTTCACAATTTTGATAATTAAGAAATGGGAATTACCAGTTCTATGTGTCTGACGATATAACATTTGCTACAGATGCGTGTTTTCATCAAAACGTCTTGGAATCTGTCTTTGAACTGAGCACAGGGCATGGGCATGAATGCGTCTTTCCTGCTTTCAGCTGTAATTGCATATTATAACTGTATCAGCATACATTTTTAAAATTGGACTTGAATAAGGACTTAGCTAATTTTTGAGGGATGGCTGCTGGTAAAGCAGACTTCTTCTAGCAATACTGTGAGATATGGTACACCACACTGCAGGTTTCAGATAATGAAGTTGCAGCCAATTATGTCCAAAATGGAAATTCTCATTTCCATAAAGTAATACCTATTTAAAAAGTAGCCTTCATTCCTGCTATTGGCCTTTTACTTGTCTTTTAACTACAGGGTGCAACTATATGAAAGTTGGAATGACTAAAACATTTTCCTATACTTGAATCAAAAGATAGCTGCTTCATATTTTTTGTGTGTATGTATACTCAATGTGACCATAAATACCACGCATGAATGGTTCTTCCAAATTACATCATTTCAGAATATTTTTTGATGTGATATAATGTCCTAATATCAGTGGCAATCATCTGACATGACAGAACCTGGTAGTAGAATCAAGGCTTATCTAAAGTGAATCATAATTATGGTCACATTTGCTAGTTATATAACTAAACATATTATTTATTTTTAGAAAATATGCAAGACAATCATTAAAAATAAATAAAATATGCAATTAAGGCTCCACTCAAAGTCATCATCCCAAGCCCATGCTGTTCACAAATTCACAACTATTTGGCCCCAGCTCTGCAAACTCACCAGCTCCACACCATACTTCAAGTAGGAGAACACCCCTGTTGGATGTAGAGCATGTTGCAGTCATGATTTTGCAAAGCAATCCTCAGGGCACAATGAGGAGGTTGTGTTCATCACTGGGATTTAAAAAGTATTTTTGTTTTTAGTACAAATAGCTTTGTCTCGAGAGAATTCTCAAAAAATAAATACTATATTTCCATATTAATGAGAATGTGCTTACATATTTAACACTTCACGTTTTATTCAATTTTTAATACTCTTATCCAGTGGTCTGTACGCATGTACTTAAGCAATGACAAATATAACAGAGCATGCACAAATTAAGAATGCTTTGTTATTAAGAGCAACAAACATCCCCATCTTTTCAGTAACTATCTTTTCTTAATCAATGTCCCATTCTTGAAAAGCGGATGCCTTGCACCATTCCCACAAGGAGCCAAGTACTGAATTACATGTGTTAACGGAAGAATAAGGCTGCCAAATAACAAAAGAAGCAAATGAATGTCATGAAAGGTCGTTTAAAAAAAAAAAAGTTAGATATTCCAGCAATCAGACCTCTCGTGAACATGAAAAAATTCTGGGATTCCTGAGGGTAAATAAGTTTTAGAAACTAGCAAAAAAATAAAGAGAAATACACATTCAAAAAAAAAAAAAAAGTAGGGAGCTTTGAATTTGCTACCTACACTATAAATACTAGGATGTCAAACTATCTATTAAAGGGATTTTAATTAGAAATAAGCACCAAGTGGTACTTCTAAAAGTGTTTTTCTTTCAGTATTTTTTTTTTAATTAAACTTCTATTTTTCTTTAGTTAACCATTTTGATTTCAGTGTTTATTTGGTACTTTGGAGCACTTTTAATTAGCTGGCTTTCTGCACCATTTCAGTAACATTTCCCAAATCTTTCAGGAAGTAATGCGTCTCTACTTTCTTTCCCCATGCATGCTGTTTACCCATACTGTTGCTGTCTGGTGTGTAAGACTTCCCAGCATCATGTAACAAAGTGGAAATGAAGCACTGAGCTGCCCCTGAGTGTTTGGGACAGAACAAGGACTTTACAGTACAGGGGAGGACACAGTCTTCTTAACAACTACCCAGACACAAGAGAGTGATCCTTGTCCTGCAGCCTCAACCACCATGTGTGACCATGGGCACAATTCTAACAGGAGGAAAGGGGGAATGTGAATAAGGCATGTAAAATGACATGCTTTCCCAACGCATCACAGGGATATTGCATGCTAATATCTGCAGCTCTTGTAGACTGGTCTATGGATATTATGATCAAACAAATTTCAGCTGGAGCAATGCGCTAGCAGAGAGTACCATCGCTATTCTTGGCTGTAACCGTGAGGCCAAAGTACACAAATGATCACCAGAATTACTCTGTTGTTATGTTTCTTCATTTTGTTTGAAGGAGGAAATCATGTGCTTTGCCAACATGACTCCCACCTCATTGCCACTGTCTCCACCTTACAAAATACTGCACCCCACCAGGTGTGCACACAGAGGGGCACACACACCAGAGCTGGCAGGCTGCACGTAGGCAGTGCTGCTGCAGAGCTCCTGCCCTGCTGGCTCCCGGCACGCTGCTCACTTCCAGATGTCCCTACAGAAACCATCTGGCTCTGCTGAATTAATGCCTTTCTGACCCTGATCTGCTGTGTCCTCTAAGAGTTTGTTTTCATTATCTCACATGAGCTGAAAATGAACTGTAAGCATTTTAAGACCTTACATAGCATTTTCCTATTTTTCACCCCTATACCTTTAATTACTTTTTACAGTCCAAACAAACTTGGGCCTATAATGAGCCAGACTCCCCTTTAGTGTCAATCAGTGGTGCTCTGCTACTTCAAACTTTCAGCGGCCAAAAAAACCCTCTAATCAACAGCACACAAAAGCACTCAAAATGGTATAATGTATTACGTAGTGCACGTCCTTGACGTATTTCAGGTAATGTTTCACCCACAGCTCCTACTGAAGTGACAGACATGCATGCTGCAGGTACAGCTTTTATTGGAAGGATGGATGTACCACACTGCCGCACATTTCACAGTGATGATGAAACATTTTGGAGCGATTCTCTTCCCCTTAGGGGAAGGTGTTTTTTTTTTCGTTGTTGTTGTTGGTTGTTGTTTTTTTTGTTTGTTTTTGCTTGTTTCTTTTCTTTTTAATTTATTTTAATTTTTTTTTTTTTTACTTGTACTTTATTTGTACAGACAGGTATCCTGTAAATTTCTTTGACTCTTGTTCCCCAGCGGTCAATATTGGGGCCTACCCTTTTTAGTATATGTATTGATGATTTGGATGAGGGAGTTGAGTGTACCCTCATGAAGTTTGCAGACAACACCAAGTTGGGGGGAAGTGGTGATCTGCCAGAGGGTAGGAAGGCCCTGCAGAGGGACCTGGACAGCTTGGATCGATGGGCAGAGGCCAATGCGATGAGGTTTAACATGGCGAAGGGCCGGGCCCTGCACTTTGGCTGCAACAACCCCAGATAACGCTACAGGCTTGGGGCAGAGTGACTGGAAGCTCTGCAGAGGAAAAGAATCTGCGGGTGTTGGTTGATGCTTGCCTGAACATGAGACAGCAGGGTGCCCAGGTGGCCAAGATGGCCTACGGCATCCTGGCTTGTATCAGGAATAGTGTGGCCAGCAGGACCAGGGAGGTGATCATTCCCCTGTACTCTGCTGCGGTTAGGCTGCACCTTGAGTACTGTGCTCAGTTTTGGGTGCCTCACTACAAGAAGGACATTGAGGCCCTGGAGCGTGCCCAGAGAAGGGCTGCGAAGCTGGGGAAGGGCCTGGAGCACAAGTCCTGTAAGGAGCGGCTGAGGGCACTGGGGTTGTTTAGTCTGGAGGAGAGAAGGCTCAGGGGAGACCTTACTGCTCTCTACAGCTACCTGAAAGGAAGGTGTGTGGAGCTGGGGGTTGGCCTCTTCTCACAGATAACCAGTGATAGGACTAGAGGGAATGGCCTCCAGTTGTGCCAGGGGAGGTTTAGGTTGGAAATGAGGAGACATTTCTTCTCAGGAAGACTGGATAGGCATTAGAATGGTTTGCCCAGGAAGATGGTCAAGTCTCAGCCTCCTGACCTGGAAGTCTGAGATGGGGAGCAGAAGAAACCCCCCACACTTCAGGTGGAAAGTTAGAGACCTGCTGCTCCACCTGGACTGTCACAAGTCTATGGAGCCAATGGGATCCAACCCAAGTGTGCTGAAGGAGTTGGCAGATGTGATTGCTGGGCTCCTTTCCATCATCTATCAGCAGTCACGGTCATCCAGGGAGGTCCCAGATGACTGGAGACTTGCTAATGTGATGGACGTCTATAAGAAGGGTTGTAAGGAGGACACAGGGAACTATAGGCATATCAGCCTGACCTTGGTGCCAGGAAAAGTGATAGAATAGGTCATCTCAAATGCAATCACGTAACGTTTGTGGGACAACCGTGGGATCAGGCCCAGTCAGCATGGGTTCATGAAAGGCAAGTCCTGCCTGACCAACCTCATCTCCTTCTACGACTGGGTGACCCTCCTGGTGGATGAGAGAAAAGGCCTATACTTCAGCAAGGCCTTTGACACGGTTCCCCACAGTATTGTCCTGGATAACCTGGTAGCCCATGGCTTGGACAGGTACACTCTTTGCTGGGTTAAAAACTGGCTGGATGGCCAGGCCCAGAGAGTAGTGGTGAACAGAGTGAAATCCAGTTGACAACCGATCACCAGTGGTGTTTCCCAGGGGTCAGTGTTGTGGCCCATCCTTTTTAATATTTTTATTGATCAGTTAGATGAGGAAATTGAGCACACCCTCAGGAAGTTTGCAGACAACACGAAGTTGGGGGGAAGCATTGATCTGCCAGACGGTAGGAAGGCCCTGCACAGGGACCTGATGAGGTTGGATCAATGGACAGAGAGCAATGGGATGAGGTTCAAAATGGCAAGGGGCTGGCTCCTCCACTTCGGCCACAACAACCCCAGGCAATGCTACAGGCTTGGGGCAGAGTGGCTCGAAAGCTGTGCAGAGTAAAAAGATCTGGGGGTACTGGTTGATGCTCGCAGCAACGTGCCCAGTTGGCCAAGGCCAACGGCATCCTGGATTGTATCAGGAATAGTGTGGCCACCAGAAGGTCCAGGGAGGTGATTGTCCCCCTGTACTCTTAGGTTTGTCCTGGTCTTTTCAACCTTAATGATTTTATGGTTTTATTTTATGTTTTTTTTTGTTTGTTTGTTTGTTTGTTTTTGTTTTTATTTTTATTTTTTCTTTTCTTTTCTTTTTTTCTGTGACTCATTCACATCAGCACTGCCGAAGACTCAGCTGGGCTGACATGAGCAACAGGCCTGCTATGGAGGAATGAACTCAGGAAGTGCTGGATCAAGTTTACTTCCCGTTTTGCTATTGATGTTTCTTCCCGTAACACTCCCTACCACCGCTTTTTATTCAAAAGAACAGCCTCAACAACAAGCGCACGGCGCTAGCCCCCTCAGCCACCCTCCGCCCTGCTCGCAGCCCGCCCGCCCGCCCGGCCCTCAAGATGGCGGCCGCGCCGCGTGGCCGCAGGACTACTTTTCCCGTGGCGCCGCGCTGCCCGGAACATGGCGCGGGCCCAGCGGGGCGGTGCCGAGCCCGGCGCCCTCATTGCGCGTCGCGTTCCGCCGGAACTGCCGCGGCGGAGGGCGGTAGGTACGGGCCCAGGCGCTGTGAGCGGCTCGGGCGGGGGGGGGCTGGAGGGGACCGGGGCGGCCCTGCCCCGCACACAGCCCCGGGAGCGGGGCAGCCCCCGCTGGGTCTCCCGGCCGCTGGGGTGCGGTGGTCGCGGCCTCCGCCGCGGGCCGTGGGCGGTGGCGCAGCGCTGAGGCGGTTCGGGGCCGTGTGGCCGGGCCCGGTCCGGCTGTGGCGGGGCGCTGGCCAAGTCCAGCTGCTGTTTGTGTGCCCCGCACGGCCTTGTGCCTGTATTGTGCAGCCCTAGGAGGGGGTTGGGTGCGTACCTGTGGTGGGGCTGTTTGTTTGGGTTTAACATTCGAGCGTATGAAAACAGCAAACTAGAAATTCGGGGTCCTCCATTTCACGCGGTAGAAAAAAACTGATTGTGTTTTATGTGTTATAGATGAAATGTTATTGATGCATTGATCTCCACTTTGCTGCGTGTTCAGAGCTTCATAAAATAGAAGTCGAGATGAAGAGCAGGGTGACGCAAATAAATGTAAGTATTCTTAAGCCTGAATTGTGGGGGTTGGTTATTCTGTTACTGGTGGTTAGAACCCCCCATGGGCTTCCTTGCTCTTAGGTTTGTCCTGACCTTTCTGATTGATGTGGCTTTTGATAGGGGTGCTTGAGGGATAGGTTGATATCTTCTTGTATCTTTCCAGTCATGTGATTATAGTAGTGCTCCCTCATCTACCAAATAAGCCAGTTAGGAGAGGTGTGCCGTTTGGAAATTGATTAGGAAGGAGGCTGGTGGCTGTGGCAGGAAGCCTGGCCAAGAGCTGCAGGTGACTTCAACAAATATCGCTGGCTTTTGCATGGAGACATGGGAACTTGCAGTTTCAGCAGCATCCACAGTATTGTTTTACTCCTGCGAACGTTCGCTTATCTGTTAGGGTCTGCTTGTGCGAAGGCACATGCTGTGTGTGCCTAGAACTTGAGAATGGAGTCCTAAAAAGACCTGGCTCTACCCATGTGTTAAATACATGTTGTATTTATGATATCTATATGATTTATGAAGTTGGAAATGATTTAGTAAGAAAACAAATTATGATTAGGAAAAAAAAGAGGAAGGTGTAACAAAAAACATGTAATAAAGAGGATTCTTAGAAGAGGGAAAAGACACCAAAGTGGTAGAAATCTGTTAATAGTATTGGATATGATGTGACAAAGTGTACAGTAATGTGTGGAGGAAGAAAGCAGTAAAGGATCAAAGGGAGACTGAAGATCAGCCTACCATAGTCTCTGGTACTAATCAACAGTAGATGCCTTGGGAAGGTACTTTAATGGCTGCCCTGCTCTTCACAAGCGCGTTCCCAGTCTCCACCTACTTGCAGTTTCCTGAGCCAGATAGTTTCTTTGGTAACCTGTGTGATTTTTGGTTTTCTGTGTTCAGTCTGAGAGTCATGAACCCATGTCCAAACTTAAAATCTGGGTCATCCTGTAGCAGGGAATTCAGCTGCTTAAGCAGGCGTTATTTGGATCTAACTCTCCTTGTCATGAGTCTGACTGCTATAAGCTTTATCTGATGGCCTTTGCTTCTTGTAAGGGAGTAGGAGACTAAAGCCATGATATGCCTTGATGTCAAAATACATATGTTCACACTGAGTATATTATAACATTGGGGCTTGATTTTTTTTTTTCCCTGTTTTCTTTAAAGCATGGCTCCAGTCATGAAAGGAAAGAGGAATACAGTTCACGCCACAGAAGTTTGTCTCCAGAGGACAGGTAGAAATGACTGATTTATATAACCTATTATTTCATTTATGTACCTCCCATAGAGAAATGAGTCCAAAACAAAAAAAACTCCGTGCTTTTTATCTTTTTACTTATTACCATAACTGAGCAGTGAAAAATAACTGCAGGTTTAATAAAATACTTGCATGCCAAGAAAACGGTAATTAAATAGACTTCTTGTTATAACTAATTATTTAAAAATTCCTTACTCATTTAGTTAAAATCTCAAGGGTCTCAAAAATGGAAATCAGATGCCAGCTTCTTTCTTTGACTCATTGCTGATACTACAACTGTTGCTTTAGAGCAAGCTTATGAAAGCCAGCAGAAATATCATTTGAAGGGCAGTCTACTGAGGCAGCAGATGAACTGCTAGCAATTTAATTTCATGTTTTAATTGGTATAAAACATCTTGTACCAAACAGAATGTCATTTTCAATAGTGTGTTTTCTGTTTCACGCAACACCAGTAAAAGTAGGCGAAACGAATGCATACATCTTAAGAAATACCACATGCAGCATTTGCCTTTGGTATTTGATGCTATTACTGTTTGGCACATACTTCTAAGTTGTAGGAGGTGCTTCCTTTTACAGTGCTTTTCTTGATTAAGAAATATAAATATGTGAAACATATAAAATTATTCCCTGGCTGTCAACATGTTGTTATAAAGGGAGCATCTTCTATTTGAGTGATGCATGTATTAAGACCCAGAGTGCACAGGTGGACTTGTTGGCATATATGTAAAAGATTGTTTTCAAGTAGATATTAATAGAATCACAGAATTTCTAGGTTGGAAGAGACCTCAAGATCATCAAGTCCAACCTCTAACCTAACACTAACAGTCCCCACTAAACCATATCCCTAAGCTCTACATCTAAACGTCTTTTGAAGACTTCCAGGGATGGTGATTCCACCACCTCCCTGTGCAGCCTGTTCCAGTGCCTCACAACCCTTTCAGTAAAGAAGCTCTTCCTAACATCTAACCTAAAACTCCCCTGGCGCAACTTTAGCCCGTTCCCCCTCGTCCTGTCACCAGGCACGTGGGAGAACAGGCCAACCCCCACCTCACTACAGCCTCCTTTAAGGTATCTGTAGAGAGCGATAAGGTCGCCCCTGAGCCTCCTCTTCTGCAGGCTGAACAAGCCCAGCTCCTTCAGCCGCTCCTCGTAGGACTTGTTCTCCAGGCCCCTCATCAGCTTCGTCGCCCTTCTCTGGACAAAGAGAATAGCATAGCCTTTTACTGAGAACTTTGTTTTTTTGGGTTGTGAATAGGCATATAGAGCGGGACAGGTCTCCATCTCCCAGAAGAAGAAGAAGATACTCTGATGACAGCAGGTATGATCAGGAATATTCAAGAAGGGACTACTACGATGACAGAACTTCAGAAGGAAGGTGAATACCAATCCATGTTTTTTAACTGATTTTTACTGATTTTTAAAGAATAAAAGACAAAAACTTCTCACAAACATTTTCATTGCCTTTTTTCTGTCTCCTTAGAAGGACGGAAAGAGGGAGAGACAGACATTATGAGAAGTGGGAGGAAAGAGAATCTGATCGAAGGAAGCAGAGAAGACTCTCTTCCCCTGATCGTAGAAGTCCAGAGAGATCAACAGTTCAGAGCTCGCTTGCTCATGATGAGGCCACATCAAAGAAAAAGAAAGAAGAAGTGGATCCAATCCTTACTCGCACAGGTGGTGCATATATTCCACCTGCCAAGCTCAGGATGATGCAAGAACAAATCACTGATAAAAACAGGTGAGTTGATGGTAAAGGATTTTAGGAAATGTTGGTGAAAACGGGATACCTTTTGTGGGCTGTAATGATTCTTCTGAAGGTACAGTTTTCTCAGAAAAACAGCTGTGAGCTGTCTCCTTGTAGTCTTCTTCCTTCTTGTCTCTTGGGAAAACAGTGTAACACCAACCAGTCAAACAAGACAAAGAAAAAAAAAAAGCAAACAATAACAACAAAAAAAAAAACAACAACCAGATTATGACTATATGCGCTTCTGCTATTAATGGAGAAGTAGAATACAGAGCATAAACAGGGATTATTTTTTTTTTTTGTAATACCGCAGAAAACCAAACATGCTGGGTTAATACCATATCTGTGGAGAACTACATTTTCGTATATCATGTTGGTTTTGTAGGTTCCTGGTAGTTAAATGTATAACTGTGAACTGACCTTCACATTTATGCAGTGAATGTTTTCTTTGCTATGTTATTTAATACAGCTTGCCTTCATGCTTTTATATAACACTCTACAACAATACTGCCTTAAACTTACATATTAATCATTTGTGATACCTTTGTAATAGCTTGGCATATCAGAGAATGAGTTGGGAAGCCTTGAAGAAGTCGATCAATGGTCTTGTCAATAAAGTGAATGTTTCTAATATAGAAAATATCATTCATGAGCTCCTTCAGGAAAATATTGTTCGGGGAAGGTAAGCGATAAAATATTTTAAAGCATCTCTCTTGTCTTTGTGTTAATAGGTATATTGTTCACTTGTGCATCACTCTGTGTGCTTAGTATATGGATACTGGTCTGATTTTAAAATTCCTTAAATACCTTAGGCTGTATCGTCCAGTGTAGAGGAGCTCCCTACTTGGGAAAAGGGACTGGGAGTGGGGGAGGTAGAGGAAGTACTGTATGCTTGGAAGAATAAGACAGTACAACAGATGATAGCTTTCCTTTTCACAGTAGTTTTACCTGCTCATTTTTCTTGAATGTTTTGAAACTTACATGTCTGTGTCTATTTACTTCTGTATTCCCAGATTTTATCTGGAGCTAAATATTGTCTGAAAATACACTTTTTACTACAGCTGTTCGACTAGATTGTTTTCCACCTTTATCTTTGCCATTGTAATGTGGAGAAATGATTACTGTGCTCCTGGAGATCACTACTAAGTCATGGCAACCGCATAAGTAAATGCGGTCTGAACTAGACTATTTTCACTTGCGTCTGAGAGCATCTAAGTTTCAAAACAAAATATTCTGTTCCTGTACACCAGTATAAAGTGATTATTTCCAACTGATGACTTCTGATTTAAGTACAAATAAGCTGATGCAGTTTGAATTTAGATCTGTGTAGGGTTTCTTTTGAAAGACAGTCGAATTTCAATTGACCATAGACAAGACGGTTGTTTTTCAAGTATGTATTTTAAAGATTTATGTTGCGAGGGTTTTTTTCTTGTCTCCCTTTTGTTATAGAATTTGCATGTTGTTGCATTAGCTTATCTACTACTGCACTAGAAAAAGTATATCTGAGAGGTCTCAGAAGATTCTTTTCAGACTTCATTATTGAAATATACGTAGGATGATGTAATAACTTATAAGTCAAGCCCGCTGCTTTTATTTATTTCGGTTCTAAAAAGGTGATCTTGTGTTTCAAAACATAGTTACGATGCTGAAGAATGCAGGTTCATCTGAGAAAAGCATTGAAAAGTATTATTTTGCCTATTCTGGTTTTGCTAAGCATTCAATTTTATTATTCCTAGGTAGATCTTTTAAGGATCTTTCATGAAAATATAATTTTGATTTCCCATCTAGTTTTGCTTGCTTACGTTATTCAGTATTTTGGATCATAATTCTTCATTGTAAATAGTTTCAGAGCAGATGTTTTTTCTGTCACAAAGGGATTTTTGCTATTTCCAATGAGGGGGCTGTGGAAGAAACAGCACAGTCATACAAATTTAAAAGCTTAAGAGCCTGCAGTGTAGTTAAAAATAGGATAATTGCAGGTTACAAGATAGAGACTTTTTAAGTGCTTACCACTTAAAAAAATACCTTTAATAGGCGTAATATTTGAATGATATGGTGCTAGTTTAAGAGTTTCTGGGTTCAGTCATGTTTGGGAAACTTGATTTTTGCAGAACTCCATTTGTTGCACAATAAACAACTGATAGAAGGATACCAGACTGTAATTTTCAAACTGTTCTAACAATGCAATCCTATTTTATGATATGTACTGCATAAAAGTTTTTTCTTGTAATAAAACATTTATGTATTTTTACAGGGGGTTGCTGTCTAGATCCATTCTGCAAGCTCAAGGTGCCTCTCCAATTTTTACCCATGTTTATGCAGCTCTTGTGGCAATTATCAATTCCAAGTTTCCAAATATTGGTGAATTGATTCTCAAGAGGTTGATACTAAATTTTCGCAAAGGATATCGCAGAAATGATAAGGTATGTAAAATGTCAAGAAGCAGCATTCTGATATATAGTTCTTCTGTGCTGAACTTCTACTGTGTACATTCAAATGATGTACTTGGAAGGAACACAGCTGAGACGTGTGGGTTGGGACCCATCATTATATTTGACTTAACATGTTGACTTAACATAAGTACATGAAGCACAGTAGTATTAGAGTATCACGAAAGCTTGACAACCTATTTCATGTTGGAACTGTGATGTTTTTTATTTGAAAATATGTAGTTCTAATTGTAGAACATACCAAAATATTTATTTTCATGACTTAATTTGACTGATATGCACAAATCTTTAGTAAGAGTGTCTGACTTGTAAGTTTTTCTTCTGTATAAAATGCATTGTAATTTCCTGACGCATTGTAATTTCCTGCTCTGTTTTTTTGCAGCAACTCTGTCTAACATCTTCAAAGTTTGTTGCACATCTGATGAATCAGAATGTGGTATGTTACTATTTGATCCATACTTTGTATGGCTATTCTTGTATTTATTTTTTAGTTTCAAGACAATGGTAGCCCAAGTGAAGATGTTTTCTCTATTCTAAAGGTTACAGTATTTGCTGTAAGTGCTTAGGACCTTTTACCAGATAGGACGTCTTTTCTAAAAATTTGGCTATGATGTTTTCACTTGCCATTGCACTTATGCTTCAGAGTTTCCCAAAACTTCATGTATGTGTGTAGACTAGTATTCCAATAGTTTGCTTTTTTCAAAGGCTGAGTATGGGGCTCTGTCCCACAGATCTTAAACAGAGTTTTCTCACAATGCTGTAATCTCACGCAGTCTTAAGCATCTTTGTAGGCAGAATTAGATTCAGTTGTATTTAAATCAAATTTGAATCTATTTGTATGCCACTATCTTCTGTGTTATAAATACCAGGATTTCTACCTCAGTTAAATGGGATACCCCAGTTTAAAACATTAGTTTCTTCTTTAATAAAATTATGTATATTCCCAATGGTTTTCTAAAAGACTGAAAGAAACAATCTCATATATGCCATTTGCTTACATACATGAGCCTGGAAGATTGGCTTGATTATAGACACGATTCACTTCCAAAACTAGTATTTTACATCCAGCTAGTTTTAGTAATGTGTTATTTTATTTGCTTGTTGGAAATACATTCTGTTTTTCTTAGTGGCAAAATGTTTTTCATTGCTTGCTCACCAGAGTGTAGCCACATTTCGGTAGTATTGTCATTGACTATGGAGATGGTGTATGTACAGATAGCAAAATTGTATTTGAAATGTTGACTATATCTTAATTAGCTTTGTCCAGCGTGTTGTCTTGTGTATGCATGATTAAACAAGAGTCATGTGACATCCTCAAAGGCTAGACTTCTCAGTCAAGTAAATCACTACTAATTGTGGAACATTGTAAACTCACGTTATTTACTGATATTCTTTTTACAGGCTCATGAGGTTTTATGTTTGGAAATGCTCACCTTGCTTCTTGAAAGGCCTACTGATGACAGTATTGAAGTAGCAATTGGGTTTCTTAAGGAGAGTGGGCTCAAATTAACTGAAGTTTCTCCTAGAGGTATTAATGGTAAGTATAATTAGCAATAACATTAGGGTTTGTTTTTGTTTGTATTAGAAAGTCCTTTTTCATATTAACATTTGTCTATTTTGAAAGCAATCTTTGACCGTCTTCGACACATCCTGCATGAGTCTAAAATTGACATGCGTGTTCAGTACATGATAGAAGTCATGTTTGCTGTACGGAAAGATGGCTTCAAGGATCATCCAATCATTCCAGAGGGATTAGATCTAGTGGAAGAGGAGGATCAGTTTACTCATATGTTGCCATTAGAGGATGAATACAACCCAGAGGATATTCTTAGTAAGTTAGAAATGGGAGATACTTCTGTGATTGTATTCCCCAAGAATATAAACTGGAGATGTAATTTGCAGTATTTTTCTTCACTGATGTATTTTAAAGATTCTCTTTTTATTTTAAAGATGTTTTCAAGATGGATCCAAACTTTATAGAAAATGAAGAGAAATATAAAATGCTCAAGAAAGGTAGGTGTGTATACACATTTCATATATAACAGAGGTATTAAGTATTTTACATGTATAATGTGTGCATATTTATGTCTATAGATACTTATATACGTTTATAAATGTAAACTATTTAATTTAATTATTCATTTAATAATTAATAATTAATTTAATTATTCAACTGTTACCAATTTTATTATTTAACAGCAGGTGGTATCTGTATCCCAAATAACTGTCTTTTAGTTCATGGTACACCTTTACAGTGTATTCCTGCTGTCTTCTTCAGTGTTGTTTCTGCAAGTATGTATCATTCGGTTATGACATACCTTGTCCACCTGAGACACTCCTTCGCTCTTAGGTGTTGGAACAGGTGTTCATTAATGGTGAAACTACTGTGATACTACATTTCTTTAATCTGGGATACTGCTCTTTCAGAAATCCTTGATGAAGGTGACAGTGAATCTGAACCAGATCAAGAAGCTGGAAGTAGTGAGGAAGATGAAGAGGAAGATGAAGAGGAGGATGAAGATGGTAAGTGTGTGACTGGCAGCTTGGAGACCTATTGTGCGTGTGTTTTTTTTGTAGGTGAAACAGGAAAGGAGACCTTAACTTCTGTTACACGCTTTCCAAAACTAAGAATGTTGCAATATTGAGGGAGGTTTTAATCCAAACTTATTCCTAGATCTAAGTGTTTAATACTAGCAAGTAGTATTCCATTCCATCCAGTATTCCTTCCGTTTAAAAGGAAGCATTCAGCATAGACAAAACAAGAGAGATCTTTGCTTGATTTTTCTTGACCTTATCAATTTAATTCAAGAAGATCCTTGCAGACCTAAAATGTTAAAAATAACTTACATGAAAATGCTAACTTAAACAAACAAACAAACAAAAACTTTATGGTCATGTCTAGTGTTATATCTTGTTATTAACTTGCTTTTGAAATCAGATTAGGTTTTCTTAAAAATGTATGTACATCTTTTGTTTATATCTCAGTTCTGTTCAGCCCCCTTGCTTGATCTGTGCCAGTCCTCTATTCATGTGTTTTCATATACTGTTGTATATACGTTGTTTCAGTTCGGTTGTATTATATACATTAGTGTAGAGTCTGTAACTGAAAAGCAAGCAAAGTGCTATTCTTGTAGAGTACTTAGAATGAAATTTCCTCACTACTTTAGCAGAGTATTTTACAGTAGAGCAGAACTTCCACAGAACCTCTGGCTGACTGGAGGGGTCAAGGAAGGGAAGAGCATGAGAATTCACAGGATGTTTATGCTATTGCTAAACTTTAAAGACTGAAGGAATAGTGAATAGAGGTGTTTCTGGAATGGTTGTGGTTTGGAATAATAGATTTTTCTGCTCTTGATTCAGGAGAAAAAAGGACTTTGCAGAATGTATTCTACATGTAGTGGAAATAAAAATTCTCTTGTAAAATACAGGAAGACCTATATAAAGCATTGTATAGTTACATTATTCAGAAAATACCTTGTTAATAACGTAAGCAAAGAATGTTAAACCCAGTGGTGCAATTTCTAAATCAGGTTTTAGGATTTCAAAGGAATCAAACTCTTAAAATTTTATCTAAATATTTACCTGTTGGTCAATAATCATACAAACACTGCTTTTTTATTTTCCCCCCTGTAAAAGAAAAAAAATATATATATACATATATATATATCACACACAAAGTTGCTAATTACAAATATTTAAGACTATAAAAAGTATTGCATAGTGTGTTACAGACCTAATAAAAACAGATGTGTTATAAGAGGTTACTTAGACCTGCCTTGATGTTTTGCTATTTCAAACTGCTTTTCTTTTCCCAGGCCAGAAAGTTACAGTCCATGACAAAACAGAAATTAACCTGGTCTCCTTCCGTCGTACAATTTATCTTGCTATTCAGTCAAGGTAAAGGTTTATATAATTTATATTCAAGTGCGTTTCTTTTGACGTGGTTGAAATTGAATATTCTTTTTTCTTTAAATTGTATGCTAAATCAGGATTTAAGAAGTTCAATACAGAGCCTGATCTGATAGTGTAAAGCAGACTATTGTTTGACAAATGGGTAGATGAGTTATCATCCTAAGATAAATTCATTTTGTTTAAAGTGTTTATGAAATTAGTGTGCTGGGACTTTTCTATTAATATTGCTGTAATCAGAATTGTTCTAGTGAACAAAGGTCAGTGGTTTTTATTGTAGTTACATTGCACGGATAAGGAGAATTTTTTTTATCTTATTATAGCTTAGACTTTGAAGAATGTGCTCACAAATTGCTGAAGATGGACTTCCCCGAAAGTCAAACTGTAAGCCTTGCTTTTTATTCTTTTTTGTTATTAACATGATTATAAAGTAGTCCTGTGGTAGTATATAGAATACTTCCTTGTCCTGAGACCCAGTCGCTATAAAGAGCGGATGAACAGGCAGTCTCCTTACAGGTGTTTCTCATAATGTCTTTAAACTGTTAGAGCAAATAGGCTGATACCTGTTTCTTAAAATGCTTTTTTTTTTTTCACACAGTTTCTACTTTCTATCAAGCAGCTTAAATGTTTAAGGCCTATTTGAAAACGCTGGTTGGTTGGACTGTTGGAAGAGTTAAGCTCTAACAAAAGTACTGTAGCATGGCAGACATTCTCAGTATTTTGTCCCTGAAAGAGGAGTTGGAGACAATACTTGAAGGCAGCTGTGAACATTGTCAGTGGAGCTAGGAATATAGGCTAGTACTAAAAGAATGAATTGTGGTTTTGCTTCTACAGTGTTCTGAATAATAGTGTGTATTGATTTAAAACAACTTGGGTATGGATGATTTATTGCCATCTTCTCAGAAAGAAATTGTTTGCAGACACTGTTTAAGATCAGTTGGTATGTTTTCAAGTAAAGGAAATTGTTCCTCAGTCAGTAAGTAATTTACATGAAAGCATATGAAGAATTCAGATGACTGCTGTGTATTTTCTTATTTAATTCTGTGCATGGAGTATTTCAAGTCTACCTAAATGAAATACTAAGCACACATAGGATTATGGCTTCCCATGAAACCATAACCTGAAGGATTCTAAGTAGAGGAAAGAAATCCTGTTTTGCAGCAAATCAGTTCAGCTATAGGGAGAACAATCTAGAATATATATGCTACATCATACAATGAAGGTATAAATTGAGTAATGCTGCTTATTGAGTAATTGCTTTGCAAAATACTTCTCAAATGTTGGTGTTTAATACCACTGCAGTCTATCAACTACCAGCTATTCTGTGATCAAGATCTACAAAGTAAATGTATTTAAAAAGAAAACAAAAACAAAACAAAAACACCACAACATAAGTCAGAATCTTAGGTATGTAAATCAGACTCTTTTTTTACCACTTAACTTGGGAATCACAGAATCACAGAATTTCTAGGTTGGAAGAGACCTCAAGATCATCGAGTCCAACCTCTAACCTAACACTAACAGTCCCCACTAAACCATATCCCTAAGCTCTACATCTAAACGTCTTTTGAAGACTTCCAGGGATGGTGACTCCACCACCTCCCTGTGCAGCCTGTTCCAATGCCTCACAACCCTTTCAGTAAAGAAGCTCTTCCTAACATCTAACCTAAAACTCCCCTGGCGCAACTTTAGCCCGTTCCCCCTCGTCCTGTCACCAGGCACGTGGGAGAACAGGCCAACCCCCACCTCTCTACAGCCTCCTTTAAGGTATCTGTAGAGAGCGATAAGGTCGCCCCTGAGCCTCCTCTTCTGCAGGCTGAACAAGCCCAGCTCCCTCAGCCACTCCTTGTAGGACTTGTTCTCCAGGCCCCTCACCAGCTTCGTCGCCCTTCTTTGGACCCGCTCAAGGAAGACTAGGTGTTTTTGAGATTTAATATTTGCTGCCAGGATACTTGCTTTTACTTTCTGTGAATGCCTTACTTGCTGAAAATAAAATATCCCAAGATGCACAAATGCAGTGAAGGTGTTACTTTCCATGTAGGACTAATCTATAGGGTACTAATTTACTGAATGTGAATCTTTTTACGTTACATAATTGTATGAATTGTATGTGCTTTATAAAAATAAAAACGGAAGTTTGGGCTTTGAGAAACTTGGTATTTCCCCTACTAATCAAAATTTAAAATACAAGAACAACAGAATACTCCTTGGCACTGCAGTGTACTACAGGATAGTGATGAGAATGTCAACAATTTTTTTTTGTTTTTATTTAGTAAGCTGTTTTTCTCTGACTTGAGGTGGAGACACTTCTTATTTTTGCTATGAAATGCTGCTTTTTCAGAAATAAATGATGCTGTTAAACAGAAGCATCAGTCTTCTATTTCCTACCTGATTTGCATGCATTTAATTTGTAGTCTTCTTCAGCTGTATATTCTCCTTCCTGAGACTACTCACCTAAACATCATCTTATTTTTTTTTTATTGCTCCTTTTTTTTGGATGCAAAGTTTCTATGCCTCAGTGTCTATTATTCTTTACCTAAACCACCCTTTCTTTCTACAATTTTGTATTGCAAGTTTACAGGCAGTTTTTCCTTTTTTGATCTTTAACATAGGGTTTTAGGTTTTTTTTTTTGTTGATTTGATGCATTTTGGTATGCTCTGCTCTGCACCGTTTAGCAGTAGCACTGAAGTACTTAGTATGTAAAATATTCAGAATTTTATTTTTTTCTTTTTTGTTTGGCTTGTAAGGAAAAAAAAACATTACTGATATTCTTTACAGTAAATTTAATAAGAGACTTGCTTTTCTTAAGTGCTAAGGGACCAACTGCTGCCTGCAGATCAGAAGTTGAAGAGCTTTGTTGTAGTCTCTTCTAGAGCCTGTGACAAGCTGTTCTAAACAAGCCTTTCAGTTAGTTCTTAAGCATATGTTTGTTGGGCTATTTCTGTTCTTAAAAAGTACTGTTATTATCTGTGTTAAAACTGCATTAATATAATGCATTGCCAAAGAAAAATAAATTAAAACTAGTAGAGGAATATGATATTACCAGTTTTCTGGCTTCTGAACTACAACGAAAGCAAAAAGGAAGCCTGTTTAAAATGTCAGAAATAGGCTTTTCAGTTTGCTTCCCCTTAACAGATTTTTGTTGCCTCTGCTCTTGGACGAGCATGTTTCAGTTTCTGGTGGTTTTAGTTAAAAGGATTTGAGAATCTTCATGGTAGTACAGATCTAGACAGAAAGAAAGAAGCACTTAACTAGAGAATCATTCCTTCTTTAGTGCATGAGGAATGCAGAGCTTTTTCTGGAAGATCTTAACTGCATACAAACTACTTAATTTCAAAAGGATTTAAGCATTGTTCAAGCTGAGAGCATAAAGTGTTCTTCCCTTGTTGCTCAGCCCACAGCGGTGGGGAAAAAATACACCTTGTTCTTGCTCTTTAGAAGTTTGGCTAAAATAGGTTTGGCTTCTATTTGTTCTTTTCAGTGGTTGTGATGTGATGTGAACATTGGTTTACAGCAAAGTTTGGAACTTCAGTAAATTAGCCTCATCTGTAAGAGTATCGTCTTCAATACAGCTATCTCAAAAACAATGTGTCACAAGATTTTTATTTATTCATTTATTTTTTACTTGACAGGAGAAAACTTGTTCTAGGCACAGCCTTCTTGAAAGAATTATGCATGCTTTTGACACACTTTCATTTTTACGGAATGGTGTCACACTTCCTCAAATCAGTCCTACTTTGGGGTGGAGGGAGTTATGAGTGTCTGTTGTGCTATTTCTGCATTTAGTGTTTGAAGACAACAGGAGTACTAATTTTGACTTGACATTCACTGAAAATGTAGTCCAGGAAGCTGGTATGGAGTGGGATGGTCTAAAGCTGTTAATCGTCTTCTGGTCAAGTAGATGATTTCTTAAATGCATTGCTTTCCTTTCTCACTACAAGGCATTGCAACACTTAGGTTTGGCAACTGCACAGTGATTACTTCACAGACTTGCTGCTGTCTGTAAAACATGATTATCCTCAAGTGGTTCTTCTGTCTTCTGTATGAAGATTTTTTTGTGAGCCCTAGATGCTGAATCAATGTAAACTTTCAGAACTTTTGTTTTAAAAATAGCACATACCCAAACAGTAAATGAAATGGAGTTTTATATGTTTAATTGGCGTTCTATTAATGCATAAGTGCAGTATAACATACATGTAGTATTTCCCTCGTTCTTTTGTTAATATCAGTGTTGTTAATAGACTTACACTTCCATACATGAATATACTTAATTGTATGAAACATATACTGTATCAGCTTGGACTCGATCATATCATTTAATTCAGGCTCCTAATGAAACTAACTAATTCTTTTTAAATACATTGCCTTAAATCTGCAAGTTTAATCAAAATCAAAGCAATCTTATTCTTGAACCACTCTTCTAGGCATCTGCCTGGGTCAAGGCGTTAGTAGCTCTCTTAGTTTCAAGATATTGTAGTAGGGTGAAGAACAGTAAAATTTAAAAAAAAAAAAAAAGCAAACAAACAAAAAGAAAACACAAAGCAAAACAAAACTTGCCTTACTTTTATATTAAAGAATTTGCTATCTGAAGGATAATGTTAGGTTAGTCTGACCATTTTATACTAATTGAAGTTCTTGTAAATTGCATAGTATTTTGATCCATTTTTACATATATAGTAGGAGCCTCAAGACTATAACAGCAAAAAAAAAAAACCTACTTCTAAACATTGTAGTTAGAATATAAAATCTTAATAGGCAAGGTCTTACTCACTCAGTGGCTTTAATGTGTGTAACATGCAGTATTGTTGACATCAGTATAATCTCTGAAGATAAACTGTAGAATCTGGATCTTGAGTTAAAAATCGGAAAGCCCCTTAGTGGAACCAGTTTACTTTCTTTCGAGTTAATCATATAAGTTACGTATTTAGAAATGAAAACAGTTTCTAAACGGAGTTCATTAGGTGTGAATGAACTGGATGCTTTGTACCAACATCCATCCAACCCATTATCCTTTTTGGATAAGAACTAGTTCTTTAGGGAGAACTGAAAGAAATGCCATGTATTTAGAGGGATATCTCCTTATTTGTGTCAGCAGTTTTGGGAAGTGCTATTTTTCGATGGTATAATATTGAATTCGAGACATCTACAAAAGATCATTCACTTCATCTGTATGGAACATCAGATATTTTTAAAGTATTTATTTACCTCGTGATTGGATAGCTCTGCTTTCGGAGCTAAGCTTCATAGTCATTTGTTCATCATTGTATGAAAGTCTTTAAACAGCACAATATCTTAATTAAAACTGGGAAACAAAACAAGTTCATTGTGTTCTCTAAAGCAAATGAAGGGCTAAGACCCACAGATTCTCCTTGCCATAAACATCATCAGAAGTGTTATCATTGGAAGCAAAGAAATGAGTTAACTAACCTTTTAAAGCTATAAATGAAGCTAGAATTGCAATGTGAACTTGTCACATCTCTCAAAAAACAATTACATCATTTTAAAGTTTATTAATTTTTAATCTGCAAGATGGTTACTCTAGACCTAACCTTGAGTTGTTGTGATAACACTAGCAAGAATATCTGTGGGCAAGTCTATTTTCATGCATGTGGTTATTTGAGATACCCTCCTAGAAATCATTGTAATATTTAATTAAAATGTTAAAATATTTAATTACTGTAAACCACAGGGGATACCAATGTTGTAATTGCATTTAAGATGAGGAACAGAAGTAATTTGTTTTTTCAAGTCTTGCTACTTTATTAGCAATGGCATCAGCACTTTACCCCTGTTGATTGTTTAAAAACTGATTAACTGCAGCATTACTGTAAAACGGGATAATATAAAAAGTTAATATGCATTTTAATATCGCAAGCTAACACAATGCGACAGTGTTGATAGGAATGCCTTTAAACACACTTGCAAGCTTCTGTTTGATACATTACTGTCTCAGTATTTAGAAGGGATTATTTCTTGTTAAACATAGTTGGCTTTTTGTTTGTCGTGAGTACAGTGTGTGATGAGCAAAATGTTTCTTTTTGGCGTGTGTACTTGGAAGAATGGCACAAGTGGGAGAATATTGAGTCTGGTAGATGTTACATTAAACTGGTTTCGATACAAAGAGAATAAATATCATGATTGAAATTATGACAGCTCAGGTAAAACTTCATTTTATTTTTTCCTCAGTTAAGCGGTATTTTTATGGGAGTGTTAGTTTAAATATAAATTTATCTGAACTAATAATGAAAAATACATGACTGATAGCCTAAAACCTGTTTGGGAATGCCATAAACTAGTTTATAGTATGAAGTAGGTCACATTAGAAAATACTAAAATAAAGTTAATGGGGGAAATACTGCAGTCCTGTTTTGTGCTATATATTTCATGGCTCTTAATTCACATAAAAACGTTTGCTTCATTTGTCTTAATTACTGTTTCAAATTGTGCCCTGAGCTGTATCACAATCTGCTCGGTTCACATAGCCAGGAAATTAAGTTTTCTATTTATATATATACATGTATATATATGTGTGTATGTGTATATATATATATATGTATATACATATATATATATATATATATATATATATATATATATATATATATATATATATATATATATATATATATATACACATATGTATATAAAAAAATCCTATGTGTTTATTGCCTAGACCACTGTTTGTCAGCTGGTGAAGTGCTCTGATCCTAGAAGTGACAATCACATTTCCCTCTGGGTTTTGATCCAGAATCCTTGCTGGTGTTGTTGCACACAAAAGGGGGGGTGGGGGGAAGGAGACTGGGGTCAGAGCTGGTTGTTCTAAATAGTTGGTAACAGTGGCAGGAGAGCATCTTCAGTGGGATTGCTGTAATTGATACTTATATACACATGCGCTCAGACAGGAGGAAAGTGTAAGGTAGACTGTCAGTGATAGAGTGTGTGTAAAAGCTTTGAGAGGCTAATCTACCTCTGCTTCCCCTGCTCCTTCCTAGCCATGAATGGGAGATGCTCGTTTAGAGGGTGATTCCAAGCAGGAGCCTGAAGGAGTTTCCTTTAGAAGAGTTTCTCTCCGTTCCTTCAGTATAAAGGAGGAAGTCTAGGCATATCAGCCTCACGAGGCTTAAATTTAGGCTTCCTGAATTATTTCTCATGTATCTGAAATAGCCCAAAGCTTATTTAAAAATAAATAAAAATCCAGAATGGTAAAAGTGCTTTTGTTGGATTGAATTTGTTTTTTGCATTTGTTTGGCTGTTCCTCCCATCCCTCACAAAATTACAGCTTTTTTCTCATTCTTGCCAGCAGTAGGATTTAAAAACCTGACTTTTGCTTGAACTACCAGATGGTCACTTTATGATTTATATATATATACACACATATATTATATGTGCGTGTGTATATATATATGTGTATGTATATGAATAATTATAACAATTACATACAGAAATCATGTGGTTTAAAATTGAAATAGTTGTTTTAAGATGTGTATAAATGTATATATGCTTAACATTCCTCCCATTCATGAGCTGCCAGTTCCTGCTCATAAAGATGGGTGTATACATGCAACTTTCTAGTTTCAAAGCCTAGAGTTCTGAAATGAAGGTAACAAATAAGTACTAACCATACTTAGGTATTATTTTTTCTGGGCTTTCCTGTGATATACTTTAGTGTGGATTTTCTTAGCTTCATTTTCTATAGATGCAGGGGATTGGTGCTATTTATTTAAAAAAAAAAAAAAGTTTTTGTGATAACTCCTTTTCCTCACTGTGGTAAAGACAGTTGGTAAAGTAGATTTGACTTTGTTATTGCATTGTATGGTGTGTTAGCTCAAAAACTTTAGCTTAAGCAGAAGAAGAAATACAAATGGCAAAAAGTTAATGTTTAGGCCTCCAATAACCTCAGAAACAAGAAATTCAGAAGAGTGCTGATGTTTCTAATGAGTTTTATGTAAATAGTCTTGTTTTAAAGCTATCATCATTGTATGGATTTCTTCAATATTTTGGTACTTTGTAATGATATTTTTACTGCTACAGTGAATTTATCTAGTGAAAATTTTATTTTAAATCAGAAAGAACTCTGCAATATGATACTTGACTGTTGTGCTCAGCAAAGAACGTATGAGAAGTTCTTTGGGTTACTGGCAGGGGTGAGTTCTAATTTCAGATTTTATACTGTATGCTTTACTTTAGTTCTTGTGTCAAACTTAAATTTTAACAGATAAGTAAAACTAATAGTCTTTATTCTGAAAATGTTATGCTAATTGATTGAATTAACATTTTGATCGCAATAAGCATAGTGAATGCAATATAAGAACTCATTCTCTCCTTAGGTTATTACTTTTTGTTTCCCTTTTTTCATTACTGTGGAAAGGTAAATTGTAGGCCAAGGCATGGTACTAAAAGTTAAATGTACTATGAGTTACTAGAAGAATCGTTCCCATGGCGCTAAAGATTGACTTTAGAGACTCCTCTTTTCCAGATGCTTCAGATCGTCTTTAGAGGACAAAACAGTCATTTCAGTCCTGTTCTTTTGTTTTGTCTTTCAGTAAACTGCTAGCTCCTTGTTGGCTTTTTTTTTTTGTATGTGTAAGTAATTAATAGTTGCAGTTATTTCTTAGTTCAAGCTTTCCCTGTCTTATATTGACAGAGCTGACTAGTTAAGTTCAAAAAGTTGCCCTAAGGGAGTGAGCAGTTACACTGAAAGGGCTTGTTTTTTTCCATTTCTACTTTTTTATCCAATATTTCTGCTGGCATTCTGTTCTGAAGCACTAACCATATAAATCTGCATATTCAAAAGCAGTAGAATATAATTGTCGATTTCCATCTTCCTTGAAATGTTTATGTCCAAAATGTCTTACCTCTGGCTGTGTTCCCTGCTGCCTCTCTAATTTTGAATACCCATTCAGTGATGTCATGTAAAAGTTATATTTGAGGGGTTACATCCAGTGAGAATACTGGATGTATGGAAGTAAAATAAATTGCTGGATAATTTGCTGGAGGTCAAAATCAATTATTACTACTTCTGCAATGCAGATGAGTTTCTTGCTCTGACAAACTGCCAAAAGCAATAAAATATATCAATTTGAAGGTGTTTACTTCTCCTTTAAGTATTAGTTTAAAGGAAAATCTTGCAGTAAATATTAGCACCATTACATTTACATTGCACAGATCACTTATATGTAGGTTATGTGCATGTTTAATATTTTGTTTAATCTGTTTAAATTATAAAATACTGTTTCAGCGTTTCTGCATGCTAAAAAAAGAGTATATGGAATCATTTGAAGCTATTTTCAAAGAACAGTATGATACTATCCATCGTTTGGAAACAAACAAATTGAGGAATGTTGCCAAGATGTTTGCTCATCTACTGTACACTGATTCAATTCCCTGGAGTGTAAGTAGAACAGTATATTGTCATATCCTTTTTATTTAATTATTAATGCCTTGTATTTTGAAATGGTAGGTTAAGCGTCAGTTTTACTGTTTTTCTGCACTTTGGAGCTATTATTATTTTAAATAATATAATTAATTTAAATATATTCTCAAGCAAACTGTTGAACAATTGTGTTGATCATCTCTTCTTCCTAACCTATCCCTGTCCCCTGCAGTTCTTAATTAGTTGATTCGCGCTATTATTTTACAGAGCTCAGCTGGAATTGATTGATTAAAATGTACTTTTCTAGCTAATCCGCAGTGTAAGTAGTAGAACTGTCTCTTGAAAATAAGTCTAAAAAAATGAAAAATTATGCTTATAATTACATAAAGCTTTTCATTTTAATGTATAATAAATTTAAAAATGCTGCATTTTTGTTACTTAAGATTTCTTTTAGAAAGAATAAAGGCAATCTTACATTCTGCTATATAACAATACAACATTAAAAAAAATATATATAAGGTAACTTTTCATGCACTTTTATTCCTAGTACGCAACCTAATCTAATTGTCATTCACAAGTCAGTTGTGAATTGTCACACACAGTTCAAATATTTCATCTGTTTAGAACTGAAGTTTCAAATCTTTAACTTTCCAGAAGTTCACACATCTGACTTTTTTTTTCTTTCACGGAATTTTCTTAAAATAAATTCTAAAACAATTACTAGCATAGAAGTGATCAGAAACTTTCTGCAGGTTGTAGAACAGAATTCTCAAGGTCAAAAAAGTCTCGACCAAGATTTTTGTGAACAAAAATAAATAAAAATCAGGCTGTTAGTTATTTCAGGTCAATGGGTTTTAAGAGAAATGAAAGAATGTATGTTTTAGTGTGTTTTTGTGTTTTTTTTTTCCCCCTCTAAACATTTTCAGGTCCTTGAGTGTATAATACTGAGTGAAGAAACCACCACATCCTCCAGTAGGATTTTTGTCAAAATATTCTTTCAGGAGCTTAGTGAATATATGGGACTTCCAAATCTAAATGCAAGATTAAAAGATGAGTAAGTTGAAATCTATTTCAAAACTGTACATTGAATTAATATAAAAAAATAAAAACAAGAACTCTATTTTCAAATTCAAACAAGACCATAGTTTTGTAGCTGTAGTATTCAAGAGTAAGTACGTGTATAACTTCATGTATTTCAAGAGTCCTGTTAAATTGAGTGCTACCTACCATTTACTTGGGTTCAAGTATGTGCATTTATATATATTTTAGTGAAGGACTTGTTAGTGTTAGATCAGAGGTTGGACTCGATGATCTTGAGGTCTCTTCCAACCTAGAAATTCTGTGATTCTGTGATGTTGTCAGCTATATGGCAATGTAATAAAAGTTGCTATGACTTCTCTTTCTGGCAATACTTAGAAAAAAGCATCTAATTCTAGTTTTTCTTGGATTAGTTGCTTGCCCTTCAATCTGATGTGAATAACACATTCTTTTAAGTATGTATGTTTTTAATACACTGTATTCTGGCAACACTGATCTTTATTACTGGAAGAAATCCCAATTAACAGGAATTAACTCTGTGTATTAACAGCACTTAGTAGATGTTTATACTTAGGGCCTTGTTTGATGGAACTTTGTCATAGGTGCCTAGATCTTTGACCTTCTTGGTCATCAAGTAATATCCATTGCTATCACAAGCTAGATTTCAGAGATCTCTTCAGGTCTTCACAAAATTAGGCTCTTGATTTTGTCAAAACCTGCCAGTATTTTTTTATATAGACCAACAGAAGAATTTTGTTAATATATGCCACAGATATAATGGAAGTACTGAAAAATGCACGAAGAGAAAACTTTTGCCGTGCTATGAAGTTGTGTGCAGTTCCTTTTTCAGTTTATTAATGTCAATGAGAATTAGTGCTAAACTGGCATAGCGCTTGATTTAGATATTTGTTTTCAACAGAACATTGCAGCCTTTCTTTGAAGGATTATTGCCTCGGGATAACCCAAGAAACACTCGCTTTGCCATCAACTTCTTCACTTCTATTGGCCTTGGAGGACTAACGTGAGGAACATGTTTTTTTGTTTCTGTTTGATTCTTGTTTTCTTTTCCTGTGCCTCCCCCTGAGAAGGGGGAAAAAGTTAACTTTTTTCCTTTTGTAAATTAGGGATGAATTACGAGAACATCTGAAAAATGCACCAAAGATGATAATGACACAAAAACAAGATGTTGAGTCATCAGATTCCTCTTCATCTTCAGAAACAGACTCCTCTTCAGATTCTGATTCTGACAGCAGTAGCAGCAGCTCAGAGTCATCCAGCAGCAGTGACTCCTCATCTAGCAGCAGCAACAGCAGTGACTCAGGTATTTAAACACTAACTATTCATTTCCCTTTTATTTGTTTCTATACTTCTATTTACTGCTCTTGCTACATATGCTTGTTTTGACAAACTAGCTATAGAAGGTGTTACTGTTTTTTGTTTAAAACGTATATAGGAATAAATATATGTAAAATTTCTTTAACTTATGTGTTTCAAAATACTACCTCTTGCTCATGGAAACTTACTTTAGGAATCAGAAAAACTACACTCTATTTTTAGACACTTAAGTATTTGAGGAACACTGCTATCGAGGGCTTTCTTACACAGTTGATACCTGTTACACAGAGTTATCATTTCAGTTCGGTGGAGGAAGGAGGGGTTAGAATAGTTCCCTATTAATACCTCTGTGGGGTGCCTACTGGTGAACTATGTCCTCTGTAAATGCGTCTCTTCATGGATCAGACAAGACATTACTCAGTTCTAGCAGTGTGTTTAATTTTATTCTCCATCTTAATTTTCATTTCCTAATTAGCTTTCCTCAAAAAGAGTTTGTGTGTTGATACTGTGAAGGTTCTAGTCTTGAGAGAAATCTCTAAGGAAGTATCAGCTTTCGCTTACAACTTCATATTCTATAGTTTTGTATCATAATCGCTATTTAGCATCTCGTATCATCCTGCTCATATATAGCATTCTGTTTGGTATGAAGTGTCATAAATGTTGCTTAATCTGCGAAGTACATGCTAGTATGAATTAGTGTGTACAGTCTCTCCTGTGTAACATGAGCAGATAATAACACAGCATGACTTTCTATAGTTCACAAGCTCGGTGATTCAAAGTTAATTTGATTTATTGTGTGCCTCGGAAACAAAAATATAGATTAATAAAATAAAAGCAGTGTGAGCTGCACATGCTTTGGAATTGCATTTCTTTCCTCTGTTGCAATGTTACTGTACAAAATCTGATTTGGGTGTCATTATGAAGCTATCACATTAATGACGATAAAGCACTAGAGGAGGGCACAGTTAAACAGGGTCAGAGAAGGCGTTAGTTCAGCAAAGAGCCAGATGGCTCCTGCAAAGACAGCTGCAGCTCTACTGAGCTGCTTGATAGGAACCAAAGAGGTAAGTCCTTAGTGACAAACCAACTGATTCTGCAGTCTGCTAGTACGAACACTTAACTTTTGTAATCTTAGGACCTTCTCTTTTACTACTTGTCCTTCCTCCATGCAGGAACACACATTCATTAAGACTTCTGATACCTTAGCAGCCTGGTTTCACCTTTTTTCTTGTTCTACTTTTTTCTTGTCTACTTAAATACAGTGGTTGGAACAATAATTTGAGATAACTATATTCTGTAATGGTAAGCTTCATTCAGGCTTGCTATAAAGTGAGGGTCCATTACTGGTTATAACTGTGTTTGCAACTTTTTAAATCTAAAATAACTGGGTAGAGATAAAAAGGAATTTTTCGTAAGTGTATTATACAGTATTTAAGTTTTTCAGCAGTACAATGTATGAGAAAACAGAAAAACTGCTGATCAGAAATAGAGCATCCAGCTAAACTGGAGATTGATCCTTACTGACATTTAGTGCGGAACTTCACTGGTGTTGCACTGCTCTGGACAGGCCGTTAAAACCAAAACTGGGCTACCAGAGGATGAAATTTGTAGTGAAAGACGCATATTTGTTTTTACTTATTTTCTGGAGTCTTTCTGCATTCTGGTAGATGTAAAATGGTAGGGAAAACACTGTTGGAGAAGAAAATCTTTATCTACAAAAATCTATGTGAAGTGATCCACCTTTGCACATTATCAGAGTGCCAGTTAGCCTTAGTTCAAACAGATTAGCCAGCTACTCTAAAACTCAGGTATTTGATGTGCTATTAAATCAATTTATGACTACAGTATTTTCAAAAGGCAATTAGGAACAGTTAAATGATATGATACCATAGTTCATACAATAAGCCATAGTAATGGTTATTCTCTAAATGGCTGTAACTTTGGTGTTCATTATTTACTTACAAGGCTTGTCACATCTGTTGAGTGAAATCTAGTGGTTCATTATAAAGAGCAAGCAGGAGGAGTAAAATCTCTTCCATAGAGATAACCACTACTGTATATTCAGAAATACAGACTTTAGTTCATAATCTAGATGGTTTCAGAGGTAGTTGTAAATCTTGGCTTTTGAAAAGAAAATATTAGACCAATATAACTTCTAATTGAAAGCAAATCAAGTATTCTTTGCTGGTTTTTAGCAGTTGCACACTTGGATTTCATTCAGAAATTGTAACATACATATATTTAGGACTATTAAAGCTTTTAGCTAAGCATGTACTTTAATGTTTTAAACTTGAAGTTTACAATGTGTACAGTGTTCTTTATGTAGTTCAATAAATCGACTGCAGTTAATTAAAATACAACCTTATTCACATGACTTGTTATAATTTCAGATGCTCCGAAAGCTAAAAGAAAGAGAACACAGAAGAAAAATAGAGAATCTGATAAAGCTTCC